>NC_141877.1:27646060-27797575 GCF_056163025.1 Triticum urartu
AACTATTTACACGGGAAAGCTCCCAACAAGCAAAAGAAGAACAGGAAATATTTTTGGGTTTTCTTTTTAATTACTACTACAAGCATGGAAGGTAAATTAATTAAAAGCTACAACTAATTTTTTTTGTTTTTTCTTAAGGTTTATTAAACACACAAGAAGAAAGCATAAAAGGAAATAAACTAGCATGGATGATACAATGAAAAAGTATGAACACCGACATCTAGCAATGAGTGTGTGTGAACATAAATGTAATGTCGGTGAGAAATATGTACTCCCCCAAGCTTAGACTTTTGGCCTAAGTTGGTCTATGGCCACGGCTGGCCTGGCTGATATCCATAATAATAGTTGGGGTCATACTGCGATGCAGCGGCTATCGCCTCCTGAGCTGCAGCGTGGCGACGAGCGGCCTCCTCTCTCCTCTCGTACTCATTTGCCTCCTCTCTGGTAATAGTATATCCTCCTCTTGCCTGATAATCAAAGAAAGCAGGACCAGGGAGAGTAATACGGACAGCACGACATCTGTCAAAGATTAGTCAATACTGGAGAGGTGATTCATTCCTCTCGACAAACTGATGGTGAACCATAGCATTAAAATCTAGATAGGCAGGAGGTAATTCAATATCATCTTCGCGCACATCTATACCAAGAAAATTAGCTACGCGGGTTGCATAAATTCCACCAAAGAAATCTCCATTATGTCTGTTAAGATGCAACCTACGTGCAACAATGGCTCCCAAATTATATGATTTGTCTCCTAATACAGCACTCCTAAGAATACTGAGGTCAGGGACAAACACGTGACATGCCTCATCTTTACCATTTATGCATCTACCTATGAAGAAAGTAAAATAATGTATGGCAGGAAAGTGAATGCTCCCTATGGTAGCTTGTGTAATATCCCTAGATTCTCCCACGGTTATATTAGCAAGAAAATCTCTAAATTCAGATTTGCGAGGATCCCTTATACTACCCCATTGTGGAAGTTTGCATGCAGTGGTAAAATCCTCTAAGTCCATGGTATAAGATTTATCATAAAGATCAAACAGGACAGTTGGAGAATTATGTGAAGTTGAAAATTCAAACCTCCTCACAAAGGAGCTAGTGAGCTCATGATACTGGCTGCACTTCTCGTCCTCGAAGCTCATGAGATCAGCATTACGCAAATATGCGTTGAATTGTTCTTTTATTCCCGCTTGATCCATAAAATTTTCAGAAGGCCACTCACAAGGACGCACTGGAGCGTCTCTTGGTGGCTCTTCGTCAGCATCACGCATTGCAAGCCTGGGTCCTTGCTTCTTTGAAGAACCACCTTGGAACATTTTCCTAAGCATATTTCTTCCTCAAAAAAATTCTAAAAAAATTTAGTAACTTCAAAATAAAAGTAAACCAAACTCAATAATATTGATAGTAACTACTCATACAAGTGCCTAGGGCCTATATCATGCATCAAAACTACTTTTGACCATATAAATTTGACATGCAAGCTCAAGAACAGGGTCACCTAAGCAACACAAATTTGCAATGAATAAAGCACTAGAACAAAAACTAATTGGACCAATGGAGGAGTCACATACCAAGGAACAATCTCCCCAAGCAGTTTTGTGAGAGGTGCTTTGAGCAAGGAGATTGAAAATGGCAGCAAAGAGGGCTGGAACTCGTGCTTGAGTTGGTTTTTCGTGTTTGTGGGAGGAAGAAGAAGAGGATGGGTGCAGGAATAAGTGGAGGAGGGCCACCGTGGGCCCACGAGGCAGGGGTGCACCCTAGGGGGGTGGGCGCGCCCTCCACCCTCGTGGCAAGGTGGTTGGCCCCCTGGTGTGTTCTTTGTTCCATAAATCCTCAAATATTCTAAAAAAATCATATTTAATTTTCAGGGCATTTAGAGAACTTTTATTTTCGAGGTATTTTTATATTGCACGGATAATCAGATAACAGTCAGCAAATTATTTATTTTTACTTTATTTCAACTAAATAACAGAAAGTATAGAGGGGGTACAGAAGGTTGTGCTTCTAGTTTCATCCATCTCATGCTCGTCAAAAGGAATCCACTAACAACGTTGATCAAGTCTTGTTAACAAACTCATTCCGATTAACATGAAACTGGAGAAATTTTGAATAGCACTAGGTTACCTCAACGGGGATATGCACATCCCCAATAATAAGTATATCATATTTCTTCTTGATAGTAGGAAGAGGAAATTCAAAACCTCCAAATATAATCGATGGAATTTTTCCGATAGAATTGATACTATGAACTTGAGGTTGTTTCTTCGGAAAGTGTACCATATGCTCATTACCATTAACATGAAAAGTGACATTGCCTTTGTTGCAATCAATAACAGCCCATGCAGTATTAAGAAAAGGTCTTCCAAGAATAATAGACAAACTATCGTCCTCGGGAATATCAAGAATAACAAAGTCCGTTAAAATAGTAACGTTTGCAACCACAACGGGCACATCCTCACAAATGCCGACAGGTATAGCAGTTGATTTATCAGCCATTTGTAAAGATATTTCAGTAGGTGTCAACTTATTCAAGTCAAGTCTACGATATAAAGAGAGAAGCATAACACTAACACCGGCTCCAAGATCACATAAAGCAGTTTTAACATAGTTTCTTTTAATGGAGCATGGTATAGTAGGTACTCCTGGATCTCCAAGTTTCTTTGGTATTCCACCCTTAAAAGTATAATTAGCAAGCATGGTGGAAATTTCAGCTTCTGGTATCTTTCTTTTATTTTTAACAATATCTTTCATGTACTTAGCATAAGGATTCATTTTGAGCATATCAGTCAATCGCATACACAAAAAGATAGGTCTAATCATTTCAGCAAAGCGCTCAAAATCCTCATCATCCTTTTTCTTGGATGGTTTGGGAGGAAAAGGCACGGGTTTCTGAACCCAAGGCTCTCTTTCTTTACCATGTTTCCTAGCAACAAAGTCTTTCTTATCATAACGTTGATTCTTTGATTGTGGGTTATCAAGATCAACAGCAGGTTCAATTTCTACATCATTATCATTACTAGGTTGAGCATTATTATGAACATCATCATTAACATTTTCATTAGGTTGGTGTTCATTGCCAGATTGTATTTCAGCATCAGACATAGAGATATCATTTGGATTATCAGGTGGTTCAGCAATAGGTTCACTAGAAGTTTGCACAGTTCTATCATTTTTCTTTTTCTTCCTTTTAGAAGAACAGGGTGCATCAATATTATTTCTTTGAGAATCTTGTTCAATTCTCTTAGGGTGGCCTTCAGGATACAAAGGTTCCTCAGTCATTCTACTAGTTCTAGTAGCCACTTTAACAGCATAATCATTTTCTTACTATTCATCTCATCGAGTAATTCCTTTTGAGCTTCAAGTACTTGTTCTACTTGAGTGGTAACCATAGAAGCATGTTTGCTAACAAGTTTAAGTTCACCTCTAATATTAGCCATATAATCACCTAAATATTTAATCATATCAGCATCTTGTTTTAATTGTCTACCAAAATAAGCATTGAAGTTTTCTTGCTTAAACATAAAATTATCAAACTCATCCATGCATTGACTAGCAATTTTAGTAGGAGGGATTTCAGCTTTATCATATATAGAGAGAGAATTTACCTTTACTACCTATGTCGAGTTATCGGGGTCTGGAGGTTCTTCAATAAATAAAGGATTAAGATCATATGTTTCTTCAATAGGCGGTAAATTAAGACCATATATTTCTTCAATAGGATGTAAATTCTTAACATCTTCAGCTTTAATACCTTTTTCTTTCATAGATTTCTTTTCCTCTTGCATATCTTCGGGACTGAGAAATAGAACACCTCTCTTCTTCGGAGTTGGTTTAGGAATAGGATCATTAATTGGAGCAGGAGCTGGCTCAGGAGGTGCCCAATTATTTTCATTTGTCAACATATTATTCAATAAGACTTCAGCTTCATCCGGTGTTCTTTCCCTGAAAAGAGAACCAACACAACTATCCAGGTAATCTCTGGAGGCATCGGTTAGTCCATTATAAAAGATATCAAGTATTTCATTTTTCTTAAGAGGATGATTAGGCAAAGCATTAAGTAACTTGAGAAGCCTCCCCCAAGCTTGTGGGAGACTCTCTTCTTTAATTTGCACAAAGTTGTATATTTCCTTTAAAGCAGCTTGTTTCTTATGAGCAGGGAAATATTTAGCAGAGAAGTAGTAAATCATATCCTGGGGACTACGCACACAACCAGGATCAAGAGAATTAAACCATATCTTAGCATCACCCTTTAATGAGAACGGAAATATTTTAAGGATATAAAAGTAGCGAGATCTCTCATCATTAGTGAAAAGGGTGGCTATATCATTTAATTTAGTAAGATGTGCCACAACAGTTTCAGATTCATAGCCATGAAAAGGATCAGATTCAACCAAAGTAATTATATCAGGATCAACAGAAAATTCATAATCCTTATCAGTAACACAGATAGGTGAAGTAGCAAAAGCAGGGTCAGGTCTCATCCTAGCATTTAGAGATTGCTTATTCCACTTAGCTAATAACCTTTTGAGTTCATATCTATCTTTGTAAGCTAAAATAGCTAAAGAAGCTTCTTGATCAAATAAATAACCCTCAGGAATAACAAGTGATTCCTCATCATCACTTTCATCATCATAATCAGATTCAATATTTTCAATCTCTCTAGCCCTAGCAAGTCGTTCCTCGAGAAAATCACCAAGTGGCACAGTAGTATCAAGCATAGAAGTAGTTTCATCATAAGTATCATGTATAGCAGAAGTAGCATCATCAATAACATGCGACATATCAGAACAAATAGCAGAAGAAGGTTTAGGTGTCGCAAGCTTACTCATAACAGAAGGTGAATCAAGTGCAGAGCTAGATGGCAGTTCCTTACCTCCCCTCGTAGTTGAGATAAATTGTTGTCTTAGCGTCTTTCAAATTCTTCATAGTGTCCAGCAGATATAAATCCCAAGTGACTCAAAGAATAGAGCTATGCCTCCCCGGCAACGGCGCCAAAAATTGGTCTTGATAACCCACAAGTATAGGGGATCGCAACAGCTTTCGAGGGTAGAGTATTCAACCCAAATTTATTGATTCGACACAAGGGGAGCCAAAGAATATTCTCAAGTATTAGCAGCTGAGTTGTCAATTCAACCACACCTGGAAACTTAGTATCTGCAGCAAAGTGTTTAGTAGCAAAGTAATATGATAGTGATGGTAACGGTAACAAAAGAGTAATGAAACCAAAGTAATATTTTTGGTATTATGTAGTGATTGTAACAATAGCAACGGGAAAGTAAATAAGCGTAAACCAGTATATGGAAAGCTCGTAGGCATCGGATCAGTGATGGAAAATTATGCCGGATGTGGTTCATCATGTAACAGTCATAACATAGGGTGAGACAGAACTAGCTCCAATTCGTCAATGTAATGTAGGCATGTATTCCGTATATAGTCATACGTGCTTATGGAAAAGAACTTGCATGACATCTTTTGTCCTACCCTCCCGTGGCAGCGGGGTCCTATTGGAAACTTAGGGATATTAAGGCCTCCTTTTAATAGAGAACCGGAATAAAGCATTAGCACATAGTGAATACATGAACTCCTCAAACTACGGTCATCACCGGTAAGTATCCCGATTATTGTCACTTCGGGGTTAACGGATCATAACACATAATAGGTGAATATAGACTTGAGAGATAGGATCAAGAACTCTCATATATTGATGAAAACATAATAGGTTCAGATCTGAAATCATGGCACTCGGGCCCTAGTGACAAGCATTAAGCATAGCAAAGTCATAGCAACATCAATCTCAGAACATAGTGGATACTAGGGATCAAACCCTAACAAAACTAACTCGATTACATGATAAATCTCATCCAACCCATCACCGTCCAGCAAGCCTACGATGGAATTACTCACGCACGGCGGTGAGCATCATGAAATTGGTTATGGAGGATGGTTGATGATGACGATGGCGACGAATCCCCCTCTCCGGAGCCCCGAACGGACTCCAGATCAGCCCTCCCGAGAGGTTTTAGGGCTTGGCGGCGGCTCCGTATCGTAAAACGCGATGATTTTCTTCTCTCCTATTTTTTTCTCCCCGAAAGCTGTTATATAGAATTGGAGTTGGAGTCGGAGGTCTCCAGGGGGCCCACGAGGTAGGGGGCGCCCTAGGGGGCGTGCCCCCACCCTCGTGGAAAGGGTGTGGGCCCCATGGTCTTCATCTTTGGCGAGGATTTTTTATTATTTATTGTAAGATATTCCGTGGAGTTTCAGGTCATTCTGAGAAATTTTGTTTTCTGCACATAAAACAACATCATGGCAATTCTGCTGAAAACAACGTTAGTCCGGGTTAGTTCCATTCAAATCATACAAGTTAGAGTCCAAAACAAGGGCAAAAGTGTTTGGAAAAGTAGATACGACGGAGACATATCACGATCCATTTATGGATTGGTGCAAGCATCTTGGAGTTGGAATATACGCTTTGATAGTGTGATCAAAGCATATGGTTTCATAAAGACTTTTGGAGAAGTCTGTATTTACAAGAAAGTGAGTGGGAGCACTATTGTCGGAGTAATTGGCCACGGATACCCCGAAGACGGCGAGACAATAAATCAAGACATCGGGGCTAGCAAGGCCCCTCAGTCCGAATGCCCGGCCACTCCTATCGGCTCCCCGTCCGACTGCTCTGCCCGGCCGGCTGCCGACTGCGCCAACCAGCCGGCTGCCGACTGCAGCCTGACCCGACACCAACAAGACACCGACAAGACGACCGTACCGTGACATCATCTACAGTGTATCTGTCCCTGGGCACTGTTTTATAAAGTGCACCAGGGACAAGGAGACATGCACGTTGCATCCACACCTCTCATGGGCATGGTGCCCCATGCCCCCTTGCCCCCCACGTCACTACCTTAGCTTAGGTAGTAAGCTACCCCCATGCCTATATAAGGCACACATCCATCCATCCATTAGGACATGGACTCACACTCTCACGGGAGCAGGAGGCTCTCATGCCACCACGCCTCACTAGCTAGCTAGCTACCTGCTACTGCTAGATATATGATACATCTCCAGGAGCACTCTGTACTGAGATATGCCACATACATACAGACATGCAGGAGTAGGGGTGTTATCTCTCCGGAGAGCCCCGAACCTGGGTAAACTAGCGCGTGCTACTCACATACCCGTCCCTGGATATTCCGGCAGCAGTCTTGCCCTCACACGTAGCCACTCCATGGCATCTGTCGTCTTGCACCCCCCCCCATGAGAATACCACGACAACTGTAGCATTTCTGATATTATATGTGGATGACATATTGTTAATCGGAAATGATACTGAATTTCTGAATAGCATAAAAGGATACTTGAATAAGAATTTTTCAATGAAAGACCTTGGTGAAGTTGCTTATATATTGGGCATCAAGATCTATAGAGATAGATCAAGACGCTTAATTGGACTTTCACAAAGCACATACCTTGATAAAGTTTTGAAGAAGTTCAAAATGGGTCAAGCAAAGAAAGGGTTCTTTCCTGTGTTACAAGGTGTGAAGTTGAGTCAGACTCAATGCCCGACCACTACAGAAGATAGAGGGAAAATGAAAGTCATTCCCTATGCTTCAGCCATAGGTTCTATCATGTATAAAATGTTGTGTACTACACCTGATGTGTGCCTTGATATTAGTTTAGCAGGGAGGTACCAAAGTAATCCAGGAGTGAATCACTGGACAGCGGTGAAGAACATCCTGAAATACCTGAAAAGGACTAAGGATATGTTTCTCGTTTATGGAGGTGACAAAAAGCTCGTCGTAAACGGTTACGTCGATGCAAGCTTTGACGCTGATCCGGATGACTCTAAGTCACAAACCGGATACATATTTTTATTGAATGGTCGAGCTGTCAGTTGGTGCAGTTCCAAGCAGAGCGTCCTGGCGGGATCTACGTGCGAAGCGGAGTACATAGCTGCTTCGGAAGCAGCAAATGAAGGAATCTGGATGAAGGAGTTCATATCCGATCTAGGTGTCCTACCTAGTGCAATTGCCTTGGCAATACTGGTGCAATTGCCTTGGCAAAGGAATCCAGATTTCACAAGAAAACCAAGCACATCAAGAGACGCTTCAATTCCATCCACGATCAAGTCAAGGAGGGAGACATAGAGATTTGCAAGATACATATGGATCTGAATGTTGCAGACCCGTTGACTAAGCCTCTCTCACGAGCAAAACATGATCAGCACCAAGACTCCATGGGTGTTAGAATCATTACTATGTAATCTAGATTATTGACTCTAGTGCAAGTAGGAGACTGAAGGAAATATGCCCTAGAAGCAATAATGAAGTTGTTATTTATATTTCCTAATACGATGATGAATGGTTATTATTCATGCTAGAATTGTATTAACCGGAAACTTAGTACATGTGTGAATACATAGACAAACAGAGTGTCACTAGTATGCCTCTACTTGACTAGCTTGTTAATCAAAGATGGTAAGTTTCCTAACCATAGAGATGAGTTGTCATTTGATGAACGGGATCACATCATTAGAGAATGATGTGATTGACTTGACCCATCCGTTAGCTTCGCACTATGATCGTTTAGTTTATTGCTATTGCTTTCTTCATGACTTATACATGATCCTATGACTATGAGATTATGCAACTCCCGAATACCATAGGAACACTTAGTGTGCTATCAAACATCACAACGTAACCGGGTGACTATAAAGATGCTCTATAGGTGTCTCTAATGGTGTTTGTTGAGTTGGCATAGATCAAGATTAGGATTTGTCACTCCGTGTATCGGAGAGGTATCTCTGGGCCCTCTCGGTAATGCACATCACTATAAGCCTTGCAAGCAATGTGACTAATGAGTTAGTTGTGGGATGTTGCATTACGGAATGAGTAAAGAGACTTTCCGGTAACGAGATTGAACTAGGTATTGAGATACCGAGGATCGAATCTCGTGCAAGTAACATACCGATGACAACGGGAACAACGTATGTTGTTATGAGGTTTGACCGATAAAGATCTTCGTAGAATATGTAGGAACCAATATGAGCATCCGGGTTCCACTATTGGTTATTGACCAAAGATGAGTCTCGGTCATGTCTACATAGTTCTCGAACCCATAGGGTCCGCACGCTTAACATTTGATGACGATCAGTATTATGAGTTTATGTGTTTTGATGTACCGGAGGTATTTCAGAGTCCCGGATGTGATCACGGACATGATGACGAGTCTCGAAATGGTCGAGACATAAAGATTGATATATTGGACGATGTTATTCGGACACCGGATGAGTTCCGGGGTCACCGGATAAATATCAGAGTGTCGGGGGTTATCGGAAACCCCTGGGGGAACTAATGGGCCAACATGGGCCTTGTGAGAGAGAGAGGAGAGGGCCCTAGGGCTGCCCCCCTTGAGGAGTCCGAAATGGACTAGGAGGGGGCGGCGCCCCCTGCCTTTGCTTCTCCCTCTCTCCCTCTCCTTCCTTCCCCCTCTCTTCCCTTGTTGGAAACCCACTAGGAATAGGATTCCTATTCCTAGTAGGAATCCTACTTGGGGGCGCGCCCCATGCATGACGGCCGGCCGGCCTCCCTGCTTGCTCCTTTACATACGGGGGCAGGGGCACCCTAGAACACACAAGTTGACAGTTGTCTTAGCCGTGTGCGGTGCCCCCCTCCATAGATTTCCACCTCGGTCATATCATTGTAGTGCTTAGGCGAAGGCCTGAGTCGGCAACTTCATCATCACCGTCATCACGCCGTCGTGCTGACGAAACTCTCCTACAGCCTCAACTGGATCAAGAGTACAAGGGACGTCACCGAGCTGAACGTGTATAGATCGTGGAGGTGTCGTGCGTTCGGTACTTGATCGGTTGGATCGGGAAGACGTTCGACTACATCAACCGCGTTACTTAACACTTCCGCTTTCGGTCTACGAGGGTACATGGAAACACTCTCCCCTCTCATTGCTATGCATCTCCTAGATAGATCTTGCGTGATCGCAGGATTTTTTTTGAAATACTGCGTTCCCCAACACTAGTCACCCACAAGCACCAATCTATAGTTCCGGTAACAAGATTGAAAACAAGAGATGAACTAGGGTTTGAGAGGAGATGGTGCTGTTGAAGATGCTGATGGAGATTGCCCTCCCCAAGATGGGAGAGTTGGTTATGATGATGATGATGATGACGATGATTTCCCCCTTCGGAGGGAAGTTCCCCCGGCGAAATCGCTCCGCCGGAGGGCAAAAGTGCTCCTGCCCAAGTTCCGCCTCGAGGCGGCGGCGCTTCATCCCAAAAGTCCTCCTCTTAATTTTTTTCTAGGTCAAAATGACTTATATACCAAAAGATGGGTGTTGGTGTCAAAACCGGCGGATCTCGGGTAGGGGGTCCCGAACTGTGCGTCTAGGCCGGATGGTAACAGGAGGCAAGGGACACAAAGTTTTACCCAGGTTCGGGCCCTCTTGATGGAGGTAAAACCCTACGTCCTGCTTGATTAATATTGATGATATGGGTAGTGCAAGAGTAGATCTACCACGAGATCAGAGAGGCTAAACCCTAGAAGCTAGCCTATGGTATGATTGTTGTTCTGTATGTTGTCCTACGTACTAAAACCCTCCGGTTTATATAGACACCGGAGAGGGCTAGGGTTACACAAAGTCGGTTACAATGGTAGGAGATCTACATATCCGTATCGCCAAGCTTGCCTTCCACGCCAAGGAAAGTTCCTTCCGGACACGGGACGAAGTCTTCAATCTTGTATCTTCATAGTCCAGGAGTCCGGCTGAAGGTATAGTCCGGCCATCCGGACACCCCCTAATCCAGGACTCCCTCAGTAGCCCCCGAACTAGGCTTCAATGACGATGACTCCGGCGCGCAGATTGTCTTCGGCATTGCAAGGCGGGTTCTCCTCCAAATTCCATGTACCTGTTGAATAAAGTCCGGTTTCTTGTAAATGTTGCGCTCCTTGGCTTCTACACCCAATAATGGCCGTCTCCCATGTGTCAAACGAATATGAAAAGTCTGAGTGTTTTTACATCCACACCCCTAGCCGCGTAAATGAGCCGCCCATTTAAGGGGATGAGGATTTAGATCCAAACCACACCTTCTCCCCTTCGCGAGTGTTCATCAGAGCGCATCCTACAAAGGTCCATACCACCATGGCCAGCCGTCGCAACTCCTCCTTTCGCCCTTCCAGCCCTCAGCCTGGATATTGGGAGAGATGCTCCATCCCGCATAGCGAGCTAGTGACGCTCCAGACCAAGGGATTTCTCCCCCCGGCCTATATGGTCCTAGTTCGAGCCGGTCTTGCCATCTATAATGGCGGAGAGCAAGCGGAGAGTGCCCCTCATCCCTCCAAAGGAGAGCGGGTGTGCCTCGTCCCTTATTTAATAAGAGGGCTCGGATTTCCAATCCATCCATTTCTCTGGGGGCTCCTGGAGTTCTATGGCCTCCAGCTACACAATCTCACGCATGCCTCCGTATTGCATATCGCGGGCTTCGTAGCCCTCTGTGAGCTATTTTTGGGTGTTGAGGCTCATTTCGGGCTGTGGAAAGAGCTATTCTGCCTTGTGCCCCGTTCTCAGAAGGGGTCGATATATCAAGTGGGCGGAGCCGAAGTGCGGTGCATCGCCGGGACCGGATATCTATCCGGAACCCCAAAGAAGGCGTTCGAGGACTGGCCTTCGAAATGGTTTTACATAGAGGACGTCCCACTGCCAGATCCTGTCCGGATCGGCCTCCCTGAGTTCGACAGTGCTCCACTAAAGAAGCGCCTAAGTTGGCGTCCACGGAGCCCTCAAAGGGAAAGTGACAAGGACGTCTGTTACCTGATGGGCCGGATAAGATTGTTAGCTCATTCCGGACTGACCATGATCGGGGTCATGGCCGCATGCATCATGCGAGGGGTGCAGCCGCTACAGTACAGAGGCCACCCCATGTGGGATTTCAACGGGGAGGACGACGCCACCCGCTACGGCCGTAAGGGACCGGATTCGGCTACGGCCCTAACAAAGACCTTGTCCGCTTTGTACAAGGGAGAAGAGGAGGAATTTCTCCGTGTCAACCCACAGGGTGGATTCTCTATGTACAATCCCCCAAGCTGGGTAAGTGGTTTACTTGCCCATCCATTTTATATTCCCATTGTTAAATATTCAGTCTAACGACTTTAACGCAGGAACTGCGCCAGGCTGTTAAAGAAATAAATAGCCCTCCTCCACAACCCGAGGACCCAGGACGGTCCCTCGACCCGGCCTCTCAAGAGGATCCAGACTTATCTGTGGAGCTGATTGATGGAGTGTTCCATCAATTGAGCAAGGATAACACCTTGGTGGCCAGTACGGCCGATTACCCAGGGCTAATCCCGGCCTCCCAGGTAACTGAGATCGAAGTCCCAGTACCCCGAATAGGGGTCCGCCCTCTCGTGTTTTCAGTTCCCTGATTACAACCGAGCTTTGCAGGGGAGGTTTTTGAGACGGGAGGCCGAACCTGCGGTGACAAGCCAACGAGGGGCCGCAGGGCCCCGTGGGCAGAAAAGAGGTGCAGTCCGGACCAAGGCGTCAGCACAAAGGTATGGCGCGCCCCCTTATCCCAGGTGTTATACCTTCAAGGCATATTAACACTCGTGCTCTCTTCAGGACAAAGAGACCTCGCCGGACTATATCCGGAGAGGCTGCCAATCGCGCCTCCACCAGCCAGGCTCCAAAGCCTGGTCCGGAGGCGGAGGCAAACACAAGGCGCACACCGGACGCTCCTCCGACGGAGGATGTGGACAAGTTGTCTGCCACCAACTCTGAGGTGGAGAGTGCCATGAACCATAGGCGTCGCCGGACAATTCTTCGCGATGCTTGTTTCTCCCGAGAGGCATTAGATGCCTTCAATTTGGGAGATGCGTACCTCCGTGCTGCTCAAAATGGTCTAGCCAGAGCTACGGAGCAATATGTAAAAGACATACGGGTAAGAAAATTTTGGCAATTATATATATATACCAGTAGCCCCCGAGACTTGAAACAGTTAGAATAACTGATTTAAGGATCATTTGTTATGCAGGTTCTTACAGAAAAGAATTCCCTATTGTCCCATGAGCTGGAAGAGTGCAAAGCCCAACTTGAGGCCGCACTAGCCGCGGCAGGGGGAGCCCAAGGAGACCCCCTTTGGTAATATACACTTCGAAAGATAGGTATTTTGCGAAGCACGGCATGGGTGCAAATCTGACAAATGAAATTGCAGATGGGGCCGGATTGAGTCCTGAAAGGCAACAACTCCTACGCCAGCTGAAGGCTGGTGAGAAGGTGCTGACAAAGGTGAGGCGGGAGAAGAACAATCTCCAAGATGCCAACACCAAGCTGGGCGTCGACCTGAAAGATGTTCGTGCCCAGCTATCAGACTCCGTTAAGGAGAATCAGCGGCTTAGGCGCGGCATATTTAGTAAGTGCTTGAACGAACCTTTGAAAAAAAGTTCGGCGGGGAAGTCGACTAACAGAGTAATGTCTGTAGGTGTGCTAACAGGTCGTTTCTACGGGTGACCTTCTTCCCGAGCTCTCGCAACTGCTCGAGCGAGTTCGGCAGGCGATGCAAGGCGTCACCCAGGCCTTGTGGCCATCCATCTCCATGCCCGAAGGTCTTGGAGAGCTTGCGGAGAAGCTAAAGGGAGCACGGCGGCGCTTCCGATTGTGGAAGATATCGGCCTGCCGTCAAGGCACTAGGGAGGCCTGGGCCATGGTGAAGACGCGGTACACAAAGGCTGACCCCAACCACATGGCCGAGGTCGGTCCTGTGGGGCCCGATGGGAAGGAGATCCCTGTAAGCTTAGTATACGGCCAAGTAGAATTGGCCGCAAAGTATTCCCAGCTGGACTGTAAATTAGACAGCCTGTTAGATGGTATTGAAGAGGAATACAAGCAGTCAAAATGACTATGTAATTTAATTGACATTTATAATGCCTTCTAGCTGGATTGTAGATCGTTTGTCATGGCCGAC
Source organism: Triticum urartu (assembly GCF_056163025.1). NCBI lineage: Eukaryota > Viridiplantae > Streptophyta > Magnoliopsida > Poales > Poaceae > Triticum > Triticum urartu. The sequence goes on from NC_141877.1 coordinate 27,660,030, forward strand.
CTTTTCGCTTCAGCCTCGGGACCTGACGGTCCGGAGTGTGTCCGAATTCCCATGCGGTTATATAAGAACCGGGGAATGCATGGAGACCAAGCGTAGGGGTCATTAGTGCGTGAACAGACAAGTGCCCGACTAGTTATGTTATATTACATGGTTAGTAAGAAACATCTTCTAGGGAGAATAGTTCCGTTAGGGGTTCCTTTCCCTAGGAGGCATGCTCTAAAGTGCTTGCCCATTCTGCGAAAAAGACGCAGGAAAAGGCATCTGGGGGCGCGTAAATAAATAAGTGAAAAGATCATCTTTTAGGTCACCGACCTAATATTCCCTTAAGAACGCTAGCTTTCGGCTTCGCCCAGTCTGAGGTACACATCCGGCTGATCCGGCAGTAACAATCGCAGAGGTGCTCCCTTTACCGCCTAGCCGAATAATCGGGAACGTAGGGGTAAGCACAGGAGCCAGGCAACCCAGCTTGGCCAAAACTTAAGTCATATCGATGCATATAATGGTGAAATAAAAGGTACATACGGAAGTGTAACACATGTGTTGGGCATGAAGACCGTATAAATAAGCTTCTGTTAAAAGAAGCCCCCAGGTTTAATGAGTGCGAATAGCACGTCATTTGATGAGCCTTTAAAGGCTATAAGAGAAAGGGAGGGGAGAAGGAGAGAAATGTAAGACATACAGTATATAAAAAATGTACAGAGGAAGGAGACGAACAAAGAGTCCGGCGCTAGGCATAGAATCTTCGGAGACGGGCTGCGTTCCATGGGTTCGGCTCGAGTCGGTTATCCGATGCATCTCGCAGACGGTACGCTCCACCAGTCAGGACTTGGTCAATTATGAAGGGACCTTCCCACTTGGGCTTGAGTTTGTCCTTTTCCTTGTCCGGCAGGCGTAGAACTAATTCGCCAACGTTGTAATTTTTGGCCCGTACTTCTCTGCTTTGGTATCTTCGAGCCTCCTGTTGATAGAATGCGGAATGGGCTTTTGCCACGTCACGCTCCTCCTCCAATGCGTCCAAACTGTCCTGCCGATCGAGCTCGACTTCTCTTTCTTCGTACATGCGCACTCGAGGTGAGTCATGAATTATGTCGCAAGGCAAAACTGCCTCTGCACCGTACACCATAAAGAATGGTGTGTATCCGGTGGTGCGATTCAGCGTGGTCCGCAGCCCCCAGAGTACGGAGTCGAGCTCCTCTACCCAGTGCGTGTTAGATTCCTTGAGGGACCGCACTAATCTGGGTTTGATGCCGCTCATGATAAGACCATTTGCACGTTCGACCTGGCCGTTAGTTTGTGGGTGATAGACGGAAGCATAATCGAGCTTGATGCCCATGTTTTTACACCAGAGTTTTACCTCGTCGGCCGTAAAGTTCGTGCCATTATCAGTGATGATGATGTGGGGGACGCCGTAATGGTGTACAACCCCGGATATAAAGTCTATCACCGGTCCGGATTCGGGCGTCTTAACAGGCTTGGCTTATATCCATTTGGTGAACTTATCCACCATGACTAGTAAGTATTTTTGCTTGTGGGTTCCGCCTTTAAGGGGTCCAACCATGTCAAGCCCCCAGACCGCAAAGGGCCAAGTGATGGGGATAGTTTGGAGGGCGGTGGGTGGCATATGGCTTTGGTTTGCAAAGAGCTGGCAACCGACGCATCGTTGGACTAAGTCCTGGGCGTCTGCCCGGGCCGTCGGCCAATAAAAGCCTGTACGGAAGGCCTTGCTTACAAGGGACCGAGCTACAACGTGATGACCGCCGAGTCCGGCATGAATTTCAGCCAGGAGGTTCCGCCTTCCTCTTCGGAGATGCACCTTTGAAGGACTCCGGTAGTGCTTTTCTTATAAATCTCTCCCTCGTGGACTTTGTAGGCTTTGGATCGCCGCACTATGCAGCGTGCCTCATTTTGGTCCTCGGGGAGTTCCTGCCTAGAAAGGTAGGCGAGGAATGGTTCTGTCGACGGGGCGATGACGGCCATTATTACGTGGGCTGAAGGTGTTATTTCGTTGGCAGAGCCTCCGATTGTGTCAGAATGTTCGGTGTCGGGCAGTGCGGTTGGGTCCGGGCTGTTATTGTTTGGCTCCCCTTCCCATACTACGGATGGCTTGAACAGCCTTTCCAAGAAAATGTTGGGGGGACTACATCGCGTTTTGCGCCGATGCATGCCAGGACATCTGCCGCCTGATTATTTTCCCGGGCTATATGGTGAAATTCAAGCCCTTCGAACCGAGCTGACATTTTTAGGACGGCGTTGCAGTAAGCTGCCATTTTTGGATCCTTGGCATCGAAGTCTCCATTTATTTGGGATATTGCGAGGTTCGAGTCCCCGCGCACCTCTAGGCGTTGAATGCCCATGGATACTGCCATCCGGAGACCATGTAAAAGGGCCTCATATTCGGCTGCATTGTTGGAGTCTGTGTACATAATCTGGAGTACGTATTGAACTGTGTCTCCTGTGGGGGACGTCAAAACGACGCCAGCCCCTAGTCCATCAACATCTTGGAGCCGTCGAAATGCATGATCCAATTTGAATATGTGTCGTACTCTTTGGGGAGTTCGGCCTCCGTCCATTCTGCGACGAAGTCGGCCAAAACTTGCGACTTGATGGCTCGCCGTGGCTTATAAGTTATGTCGAACGGGAGGAGCTCAATGGCCCATTTTGCAATCCGGCCCGTTGCATCACGGTTGTTTATAATATCGTTAAGTGGTACTTCCGAGGCTATTGTTATTGAACACTCTTGAAAGTAGTGTCGTAGCTTCCGGGATGCCATGAATACCATGTACGCAATCTTTTGATAATGCGGGTACCGTGATTTGCACGGAGTGAGTACAGTGGAGACATAATAGACCGGCTTTTTAAAGGGGGAATTTGTGTCCGTCCGTTTCTCGTTCGACGACAAGCACTGCGCTTGCAACCTGATGTGTTGCTGCAATGTACAATAGCATTGGTTCGCCAATGTTTGGCGCGGCCAGGACTGGGTTTGTTGCCAATATGGCTTTTATTTCGTCGAGTCCGGCCGTGGCTGCATCCGTCCATTCAAAGTGTTCGGTGCGCCGAAGGAGGCGGTAAAGGGGTAGGGCCTTTTCTCCCAAGCGGGAGATAAAGCGGCTTAGAGCCGCCACGCATCCGGTTAACTTTTGTATTTGTTTGAGGTCCTTTGGGATATCCAATTGTGACAGAGCTCGGATCTTGGCTGGATTTGCTTCAATTCCTCTACCGGATACAATGAAGCCCAAGAGCTTTCCGGCTGGGACGCCGAAAACGCATTTTTCCGGGTTGAGCTTGATGTCGTACGTTCGGAGGTTATCAAATGTGAGACTCAAGTCGTCTACTAGAGATTCGACATGTCTTGTTTTGACGACCACATCATCTACATATGCTTCCACTGTTTTGCCGATCTGGTTTGCCAGACATGTCTGAATCATGCGCTGATATGTTGCGTCGGCGTTTTTGATCCCAAAGGGCATTGTGTTGAAGCAGAATGGGCCGTATGGTGTGATAAATGCCATTGCGGCTTGGTCTGATTCTGCCATCTTGATTTGATGGTAGCCGGAATATGCATCGAGTAAACACAACGAACCGTGTCCTGCGGTAGCGTCGATAATTTGATCGATGCGGGGGAGGGGGGAGGGATCCTTTGGGCAAGCCTTGTTAAGGTCTTTAAAATCAACGCACAGGCGCCAGGATTTGTCCTTCTTTGGTACCATCACCAGGTTTGCTAGCCAGTCCGGATGTTTTATATCTCTAATGAATCTGGCCTCCAATAGCTTTGCAAGCTCCTCTCCCATGGCATGTCTCTTAGGTTCGGAAAAACGCCGAAGAGCTTGTTTGACAGGTTTGAATCCTTTTAGGATATTTAAGCTGTGCTCGGCCATCCTGCGTGGAATTCCTGGCATGTCTGAAGGGTGCCAGGCAAAAATGTCCCAGTTCTCTCATAGGAACTCTCGCAGTGCGGCGTCTACATCAGGGTTTAACTGTGCCCCGATGGAAGCTGTTTTATTGGGGTCCGTTGGATGGACCTGGAATTTGACTATTTCGTCCGCCGGTTTAAAGGAGGTGGACTTGGATCTTTTGTCGAGTACCACATCGTCCCTATTCACCATGGAGCACAGCGCCGTCAGTTCCTCTGCCGCTAGGGCTTCGGATAGTGCCTCGAGGGCCGGTGCGGCTGTCTTGTTTTTGGCGCGGAGTGCTATGTCCAGATCACTAGCGAGAGTGATGATCCCGTTAGGCCCGGGCATCTTGAGCTTCATGTACCTGTAATGGGGTATTGCTTGGAAGATTGTAAACGCTTCCCGCCCTAGCAGAGCATGATAACCGCTGCTGAACGGAGCCACATGGAACGTGACCTCTTCGGACCTGTAATTATCCGGCGTGCCGAACACCACATCTAGTGTGATTTTTCCTGTACAGCTCACTTCCCGACTGGGGATTATTCCTCTAAAGGTTGTGCTGCTTCGCTCAATGCGGTTCCAGTCTATTTCCATTTTTTGAAGGGTTTCCTCATAAATGAGGTTCAATCCGCTGCCGCCGTCCATGAGTACCTTGGTAAGACAAAAGCCGTCCACTATTGGACTGAGGACCAATGCGGCTGGTGCTCGGGCTGTTTGGAATTTAGGTTCATCACTGGCATTAAAGGTAATAGTCGTGTCACTCCATGGGTTTATTGTTGCTACTTGGTAGACTTCGGCAAGGCTGCGGAGTGTCCTTTTTCGCATATTATTTGATGCGAAAGTCTCGAAGACTGTTAATACCGTATTGGTGTCTCTGGGGTGGCTTTCTGTGGCCTCCGGAATTAGGAGATCTTCGCCAATTTTGGCCACCTGCCGGAGTATCCAACATGCTCTAAGGCTGTGAGTTGGTGTGGCGTCCTATGTACTGTGAATTTTACAGGGTCCATTGAGCCATCCTTCCAGTACGGTTCCATGCCCTGTGGAGGGTTTTTGCTTTCTGTACTGGCAATGATGCACCCTTTTATTTCGGACTGGGTTTGTATTCAGCGCCGGATCGTCCCAAAATTTTATTTCGGTTTTCCAGGCGCTTTCCATCGCAAAGTACTTTCGTACAATGGACGCTAAGTCAGCGAAGCGTGTAATATCACGGCGACTTATGGCGTTGAGGATTCCCTTGTCCGTGCAATTTATTGCAGAAGATTGAGATTGCGTCTTCCTCGCGGCAGTCCCTTATCCTGTTCCTAACCAGGAGAAATCTGGCCCAGTAATGATGTACTGTTTCATCGGGCTCTTGCCTGATTTGGGATAGATCGCTTATGTTCGGGTGGGTGGGTGAAATTAAATCCGAAGCCTCACCCAATCTGAGGCTCAGAGGCCGAGGAATTTCTGAACTTGAAAATTTGGATTCCTGGATGTTGTCCAATGAATCCAGCCCGTCGCCTGACTCTAAGTTCAGGTCTTAAGTGATATCCTCCCCTCCGCGGGTATCCGGCTTGGAGGGATCGGGAATCCGGACGTAGCTAGTCCTTAAGATAGATGAAGGGTCACCGCACTGTCCCTCTACCACGGCAACGTGATGGGTGACTTGGGGAGAGTTAATCTCTCTCAGAACAGGTTTAGGCCCAATCTGATCGTAGTCTGTAGCGACTCCCAGGGCGGCGATGCGATCCAAGAGCTCGTTTATGGAGGAGAGCTCCATTGGATCTAACTGCTCGGCGAGTTCTGAGCTGACATGAAGATTGTTTTCGATGGCTCGAGAGGTCATCGTCGGCGCAGAAGCCGAACAGGCGGTCATAAGAAAACCACCTAGCCGGAGGGTTTGGCCGACAGCCAAAGCTCCCTTAGCAACGGTGCCGTATTTAAAGACGGGGCGAGGCATCCTTCCTGATGGCGACGACATAGAGGAACTCTCAATGAAAGCACCAATGTCGGTGTCAAAACCGGCGGATCTCGGGTAGGGGGTCCCGAACTATGCGTCTAGGCCGGATGGTAACGGGAGGCAAGGGACACGAAGTTTTACCCAGGTTCGGGCCCTCTTGATGGAGGTAAAACCCTACGTCCTGCTTGATTAATATTGATGATATGGGTAGTACAAGAGTAGATCTACCACGAGATCGGAGAGGCTAAACCCTAGAAGCTAGCCTATGGTATGATTGTTGTTCTGTATGTTGTCCTACAGACTAAAACCCTCCGGTTTATATAGACACCGGAGAGGGCTAGGGTTACACAAAGTCGGTTACAATGGTAGGAGATCTACATATCCGTATCGCCAAGCTTGCCTTCCATGCCAAGGAAAGTTTCTTCCACACACGGGACAAAGTCTTCAATCTTGTGTCTTCATAGTCCAGGAGTCCGGCTGAAGGTATAGTCCGGCCATCCGGACACCCCCTAATCCAGGACTCCCTCAATGGGCACCGGAGGTGGGCCGAGGAGGCCACAACCCACAAGGGCGCGCCTGGGGGGTATGACGTGCCCAGGTGGGTTGTGCACACCTGATGGCCCCCCTCTGGTGTTTATTGGCTCCAGTATTTCTTAAATAATCCATAAAAAATCTCCCTGAAGTTTCAGCTCATTTGGAGTTGTGCAGAATAGGTGGCCTGACGTAGCTTTTCCAGGTCTAGATTTCTAGCTGTCGAAATTCTCCCTCTTGGTGTGTTCCTTGCAAATTATGAGAGAAAAGGCATTGGAATTACTCCAAAAAGCATTATTATGGATAAAAACATTATAAATAACAGTAAGAAAACATGATGCAAAATGGACGTATCATTGATGTGTGTTCTAGGCGCCTCCCCCCCTCCCCCCCTCATATATATAGGTGGGAGGGAGAGGGAGCAGCCAAAGGGGCGCCCCAAGTAGGAGGAATCCTACTTGGGGTTCCTATCCCAATTCGGCCCCCTTCCTTGTTAACCGGAGGGGAAAGGAAAGAGAGGGGGAGGGAAGGAAGGGGGAGGCCGAATCCTCCCCTTTCCTTCGCCCTTCCCCTCTTTCCTTCTCCTCCTATTTCGGCCTATATGGGGGCGCACCAGCCCCTTGTGGGCTGGTCTGTCCCTCTCTTGGCCCATAAGGCCCATATCTTTGCCGGGGGTACCCGGAACCCCTTCCGGTGACCCGATATGTACCTGGTACTTTCCGGAACACTTCCGGTGTCCGAATACTATCGTCCTATATATCAATCTTTACCTCTCGACCATTTCGAGATTCCTCGTCATTTCCATGGTCTCATCCAGGATTCCGAACAACATTCAGTCACCAAATCACATAACTCATATAATACAAAATCGTCATCGAACGTCAAGCGTGCGGACCCTATGGGTTCGAGAACTATGTAGACATGGCCGAGACACCTCTCCGGTCAATAACCAACAGCCGAACCTGGATGCTCATATTGGCTCCTACACATTCTACGAAGATCTTTATCGGTTGAACCTGGATGCTCATACGGGTGCTTGTGGTCGTATGGAACGTCGTCTTTCATGCTGAAAGCACGACAACGTCCATTCCTATGGCCTTCTTGCTTAATTCTTTTATGGAAAGTGATCATCACCTTAAATACGTGATTCCACCACCATTTCTGAGGATTTTCTCCATTAAATGATAATTGATCCAAAAGAGGTTACCTGAGGGATTATCAAAAAAATAAGTGCACGAACGTGGTAAAATTCCATAAAGCTTACTATGTAGGCACAATATACTTAGTAAAACCTCACATAAATTGGACTCATGAATGATCACAATTATAACTATGTGCAATTCTGTCCAACTATAATTTGTTTACCACACCGTTGTTATGCTTTCGAGAGAGATGCCACTAGTGAACCTATGGCCCCTAGGTCTATTTTCCATCAATACACAATCCTCTACAATTGCTCTTTATTTACTCTTTACGATTTTATCACTTTGCCTATCACTATATGCATTTAATCTTGTAACCGACAAGAACAAGGGGGTGATGTGATAACCCACAAGTATAGGGGATCGCAACAGTTTTCGAGGATAGAGTATTCAACCCAAATTTATTGATTCGACACAAGGGGAGCCAAAGAATATTCTCCAGTATTACCAGCTGAGTTGTCAATTCAACCACACCTGGATAACTTAATATCTACAGCAAAGTATTTAGTAACAAAGTAATATGATAGTAGTAGTAACGATTCCAAAAGTAATGGTAGCAAAAGTAATATTTTTGGTGTTTTGTAGTGATTGTAACAATAGCAACGGAAAAGTAAATAAGCGAAGAACAATGTATGGAAAGCTTGTACGCAATGGATCAGTGATAGAGAATTATGTCGGATGTGGTTCATCATATAACAGTCATAACAAAGGGTGATACAGAACTAGCTCCAATTCATCAATATAATGTACGCATGTATTCCGAATATAGTCATACGTGCTTATGGAAAGAACTTGCATGACATCTTTTATCCTACCCTCCCGTGGCAGTGGGGTCCTATTGAAAACTAAGGGATATTAAGGCCTCCTTTTAATAGAGTACCGGACCAAAGCATTAACACATAGTGAATACATGAACTCCTCAAACTACGGTCATCACCGGGAGTGGTCCCGATTATTGTCACTTCGGGGTTGCCGGATCATAACACATAGTAGGTGACTATAGACTTGTAAGATAGGATCAAGAACTCTCATATATTGATGAAAACATAATAGGTTCGGATCTGAAATCATGGCACTCGGGCCCTAGTGACAAGCATTAAGCATAGCAAAGTCATAGCAACATCAATCTCATAACATAGTGGATACTAGGGATCAAACCCTAACAAAACTAACTCGATTACATGATAAATCTCATTCAACCCATCACCGTCCAGCAAGCCTACGATGGAATTACTAACGCACAGCGGTGAGCATCATGAAATTGGTGATGGAGGAAGGTTGATGATGACGATGGCGACGGATTCCCCTCTCCGGAGCCCCGAATGGACTCCAGATCAGCCCTCCCCCCCCCCCCCCCCCCCGAGAGAGTTTAGGGCTTGGCGGCGGCTCCGTATCGTAAAACGCGATGAATCCTTCTCTCTGATTTTTTTCTCCCTGAACATGAATATATGGAGTTGGAGTTGAGGTCGGTGGAGCTCCAGGGGGGCCATGAGGCAGGGGGGCGCGCCCGGGGGGTAGGGCGCGCCCCCTTGCGTTGATCTTTCTTCCAGTATTTTTTATATATTCCAAAATAAGTCTCCGTTGATTTTCAGGTCATTCCGAGAACCTTTATGTCTGCACAAAAAAATAACACCATGGCAATTCTGCTGAAAAACAGTGTCAGTCCGGGTTAGTTCCATTCAAATCATGCAAGTTAGAGTCCAAAACAAGGGCGAAAGTGTTTGGAAAAGTAGATACGATGGAGACGTATCAACTCCCCCAAGTTTAAACCTTTGCTTGTCCTTAAGCAATTCAGTTGATAAACTGAAAGTGATAAAGAAAACTTTTACAAACTCTATTTGCTCTTGTTGTTGTAAATATGTAAAGCCGGCATTCAGGTGTTCAGCAAAGATTATGAACTAACCATATTCACAATAACATTTAGGTCTCATGTTTACTCATATCAATGGCATAATCAACTAGCAAGGAATAATAATAAATCTCGGATGACAACACTTTCTCAAAACAATCATGATATGATATAACAGGATGGTATCTCGCTAGCCCTTTCTGAGACCGCAAAACATAAATGCAGAGCACCTTTAAAGATCAAGGACTGACTAGACATTGTAATTCATGGTCAAAGAGATCCAATCAAGTCATACTCAATGTAAACTAATAGTAATGAATGCAAATGACTGTGGTGCTCTCTAACTGGTGCTTTTTAATAAGAGGATGATGACTCGACATAAAAATAAATGGATAGGCCCTTCGCAGAGGGAAGCGGGGATTTGTAGAGGTGCCAGGGCTCGGTTTTTGAAACATAGATAAATAATATTCTGAGCGGCATACTTTCATTGTCAACATAATAACCGAGAGATGGTGATATCTTCCATGCTACACACATTATAGGCGGTTCCCAAATAGAATGGTAAAGTTTATACTCCCCCTCCACCAACAAGCATCAATCCATGACTTGCTCGAAACAACGAGTGCCTCCAACTAACAACAGTCCCGGGGGAGTTTTGTTGGCAATTATTTTGATTTGATTTGCATAAAGCATGGGACTAGGCATCCCGGTGACCAGCCACTTTCTCGTGAGTGAGGATCGGAGTCCACTCCTCTTGAGAATAACCCGCCTAACATGGAAGATACGGACAGCCCTAGTTGATACATGATCTATTCGAGCATACAAAACGGAATTTCATTTGAAGGTTTAGAGTTTGGCACATACAAATTTACTTGGAACGGCAGGTAGATACTGTATATAGGTAGGTATGGTGGACTCATATGGAATAACTTTGGGGTTTATGGAGTTGTATGCACAAGCAGTATTCCCACTTAATACAAGTGAAGGCTAGAAAAAGACTGGGAAGCGACCAGCTAGAGAGCGACAACAGTCATGAACATGCATTAAAATTAATCAGCACCGAATGCAAGCATGAGTAGTATATAATGCACCATGAACATAAATATCATAGAGGCTATGTTGATTTTGTTTCAACTACATGCGTGAACATGTGCCAAGTCAATCCACTCGAATCGTTCAAAAGAGGATACCATCCTATCATACCACATCACAACCATTTTAATAGCATGTTGGCACGCAAGGTAAACCATTATAGCTTCCTAGCTAATTAAGCATGGCATAAGCAACTATAATCTCTAATTATCATTGCAAACATGTTTATTCATAATAGGCTGAATCAGGAACGATGAACTAATCATATTTACAAAAACAAGAGAGATCGAGTTCATTCCAGCTTTTCTCATCTCAATAAGTTCATCATATAATCATCATTATTGCCTTTCACTTGCACGACCAAATAGTGTGGATAATAATAATAGTGCACGTGCATTGGACTAAGCTGGAATCTGCAAGCATCTATTATTTAATTAAAACAAGAGGCAAACAAGCCATCACGTTCGTCCACATAGATTAAATTATCTTAACCGTAAATTTTAGAGATTAACGGTTGAGATATAAAATATGCAGCGTTACACATAAATATGACCATGGACAAATATTTTGACATGTCACGTACTAATTGGTCAACACATCTTTGGTTAATACGTATGTCTTTCTCTCCGCAAGAAAAAAAAACGCATATGTCTTTGTACTAAAAAGAGTGGGCAGCATAGCCTACGTTTTGTTATACTATAAAAGGAGACTACCTTAGGTTGCTATTGCAAAGTACGGCAACAAAAAAGAAGTTCAGCAGCCAACTAGGAAAGAGTCCAATTCGGAAGGAGGGATGGCAAGAGTCAGACCGTAACAACCCCACCAAAACAAAAGAATCAGCCTCTAATAAAGAAAAAACGTCCGAGAACAGTACATGTTGGCGCTGAAGTCCAGTATATTTCAGTAAAGTAATCAATATGGACTCCTTATTTTTCTGCAGTAAAAAATAATAATACTTCCTCCGTTCTTAAATATTTGTCTTTCTAGAGATTTCAACAAGTGACTACATACGGAGCAAAATGAGTGTATCTACACTCTAAAATATGTCTACATACATCCGTATGTTGTAGTCTATTTGAAATGTCTAGAAAGACAAATATTTAGGAACGGAGGGAGTAGTATGTACTCCTGCTTTTTTTGAACTGGTCTATACTTCTAATGAGTGCTCCACGTTGGTATAACAAAATTTCTCTACACAGACTAAAAAATAGATTTGAGAAAAAGAGAGTTAACGGTTGAGATTTAGAATATGTAGCGTTACATATAAGTATAGTCACGTCTAAAAAATTGGCATGACACGTAACAACAGTTTAACACGTCTTTCATCCAATTCATGTTCCTTTTCTATAAAAAAAAATAGTTTGTCCGAGAACCATAGACATATGCTGGCATTGTATAGTACGCCATGCAACTTTAAGGAAAGGAGGAGTCCGATCATCCCGCACAATAAGAAGAGTCCAAGCTGAATACTCTGACTGTTACTGACATGCACGCACCCATAAAGGACCCCATGTACAAAAACAAAGTGAGCATGAGAAAACGCCCGATTAGTGTACGCACATCGACGAACATGCAAATAAATGATTTAGACTATTATCATGGACCACGTGAGACTCCAACACTTCACCATGCATATCATAAAGCCAAGAATTGCGTGTTCAGAAAAAGGCTAAAACAATTGACACGCACTTCTGATGGGATATTTATTATACTAGAAAATAAAATTAGTGCCATGTTTAATTGCAATCGTGCTTGCCTAAAAAAATGCAATCGTGTGGCAAGTTAAGAAAGAGACCAGACCTACGACAGAAGAATTCATCAATCACATTTCCCTTTCTTATGTGTACATGCATTGGCTACCAAAAAAAATTGTAACTCAAATTCCCCAATACCAGATCTAAAATCGCTATCCCATGACCAAGTAATTTAAGAAGAAATATATTTTGGAAAATGAATACATGTATAAATTTTGCAGCAATAATAATTAGAAAAATAATTAGTCTCAGACGAACCTGCATTAAGTATATGAATATCTAAATAGAAAGTTATGTTTTCAAAGAAACTCTGTTTGAAATCCTTATAAACCAAGTCATGAATAAAATATACTTCTAATTTCTAATTATGCATACAAGATGGCTCTTTATATATATGACTTTTTGAGAAGAACTAAAATCAGGAAAATATTTTCATGTGTACTTTGTCATGTGAAATAATTAAGCAACAGACGTCAGAGTATAATTTATATATGTAAGTCTTGAGATTAAATAATTTATATTATACAATGAATTTTGAAATGAGAAATACATGAAAATTATCATTATGCTTTTTCATGGATTTCTATGGGATATCCAACAATTTGGAAAATCTTGAATATTTTGTCCAAAAATATTGATTTATGTTCCTTAACAAGGAATACATTGCGACAGAAGAAAAAACAAAACATCCTCAATGGTATCCTCATGCATTTGTTGGCTATATCCACAAAAAATCATACAACCCATAATTCATGTCTGTCCTAAAAACTTTTTGAGAAGACATCAAAGAGTGCACATGAGTGGATTAGAGACAAGCAAAAGCATTGATTAATTGTTGTCATAGATGGATCTCAAAGGACTTAGTGAGGCTGAGAGGGTCTATTCCGAGAAGAACTAAACAATATATGCATGTACAAATTCACATAAAACATGAGTAAGAAGAATAGCTATATATGCGAATGAGTACCACATGACTATTTTTTGCAATAGCAAAAATGTAGATATAAAAAAAACATGTTGAGTAAGTAACTGACCATTTATGACATGTTGAATATTATAGGTTTATGCAAAAGAAATTTGGATGAGTGGATAAACTGAAAATACGATTAATTCAGTTAGGGAGAACGTTTAGGAATGCTAATTTTCTTATCAAGATTTTTATCAATAGATTTAAAAATGCACATAAACTCTAGCCGCGCAAATGTGCGGGAAACACCGCTAGTTCAATTCAAGAGAGAAGACAAGGTAATATGAGCTCTTTGTTAGATCAACAATAATGCATATAAGAGCCAATCAACATTTTCATTATGGTCTTCTCCTCTCGACCCCCAAAGAACAAGAAAGAAATAAAACTATTTACACGGGAAAGCTCCCAATAAGCAAAAGAAGAACGAGAAATCATTTTGGGTTTTCTTTTTAATTATTACTACTACAACATGAAAAGTAAACTAACTAAAAGCTACAACTAATTTTTTTTGCTTAAGGTTTATCAAACAGACAAGAAGAAAGCATAAAAAGGAAAATAAACTAGCATGGATATTACAGTGAAAAAGTATGAGCACCGATAACTAGCATGAGTGTGTGAACATGAATGTAATGTCGGTGAGAAATACGTACTCCCCCAAGCTTAGGCTTTTGGCCTAAGTTGGTCTACGGCCACGGCTGTCCTGGCGGATATCCAAAGTTGTAGCTGGGGTTGTACTGATATGCAGCGGCAATTGCCTGATGAGCTGCAGCTTGGAGGCGAGCTGTCTCAGTCCTCCTCTCATATTCGTTCGCCTCTTCCCTGGTTATGACATATCCCCCTTTTGCCTGAAAGTCAAAGAAAGTAGGAGCAGGGAGAGAGACGTGATAGGTGTGTCGTCTATCAAAGATTAGTCGGTACTGGAAACTGATCGTTCCTCTCAACAAACTGATGACAAACCATAGCCTCATAATCTAAGGAAACAGGAGGCAACTCAATATCATACCCACGTATGGGTATATCAAGAAAAGTAGCTAGACGGGTTGCATAAATTCCACCAAAGAAATCTTTATTAAATCTATTATTATGCAACCTACGTGCAACAATGGCTCCCAAATTATAAAGTTTATCTCCTAATACAGCACTCCTGAGAACACTAAGGTCAGGGACACACATGTGACATGCTTCATCCTTACCATTTATGCACCTACCTATGAAGAGAGCAAAATAATGTATAGAAGGAAAATGAATGCTCCCTATTGTAGCTTGTGTTATATCTCTAGATTCCCCCACAGTTATACTAGCAAGAAAATCTCTAAACTCGGATTTGCGAGGCTCACTAGTGCTGCCCCATTGTGGAAGTTTGCAAGCAATATTAAAATCCTCTAAGTCCATAGTATAAGAATTTTTGTAAAGATCAAATAGGACAGTTTAAGAATTGCGTGATGATGAAAATTCAAACCTCCTCACAAAGGAATAAGTGAGATAGTGGTATTGGCGGCACTTATCTGCCTCGAAGCTCTCAAGATCGGCATTACGTACATACGCGTTAAATTCTTCCTTGATACCTGCTCGATCCATAAAGTCCTCTGAGGGACATTCACAAGCCCGCACCTGAGCTTCCCTCGGTGGTTCATCATCGGCATCGCGTATTGCGAGCCTGGGTCCTTGCTTCCTTGAAGGACCACCTTGGTACATTTTCCTAAACATATTTCTTCCTCTGAAAAATTTCTGAAATTTTTAGTAACTTCAAAAATAGAAGTGAACCAAACTCAACAAAATTGATAGCAACTACTCCCACAAGTGCCTAGAGGATATATCATGCATTAAAACTACTTTTGACCATATAAATTTGACATGCAAGCTCAAGAACAGGGTCACCTAAGTAGCAAAAATATGAAATGAATAAAGCACTAGAACAAAAACTAATTGGACCATTGGAGGAGTCACATACCAAGGAACAATCCCCCAAAACAGTTTTTTGAATGGAGCTTTGAGCAAGGAGATCGAAAATGGCAGCAAAATGAGCTTGGACTCGGGTTTGAGCTGGTTGGTGATTTTTTTGGGAGGAAGGAGTGTGTGATGGCTGGAATAAGTGGAGGGGAGCCACCATGGGCCCACGAGGCAGGGGGCGCGCCCAGGGGGTAGGGCGCTCCCTGGACCCTCGTGGCCAGGTGCTTGCTCCCCCTGCAGTGTTCTCAGTGCCAGATATTCTCAAATATTCCAGAAAAAATCATATTTAAATTTCAGGGCATTTGGAGGACTTTTATTTTCGGGGTATTTTTTATTGCATTGATAATTCAGAAAACAGACAGAAAAATACTATTTTTGCTTTATTTAATATAAATAACATAAAGTAAAAAGAGGGTACAGAGAGTTGTGTTTTTAACTTCATCCATCTTATGCTCATCAAAAGAAATCCACTAACAAGGTTGATCAGGTCTTGTTAACAAACTCATTTCGAGTAACATGAAACCGGAGAAATTTTGAATAACACTATGTTACCTCAATGGGGATATGCACATCCACAATAATAAAAATATCATATTTCTTCTTGACAGTAGGTAGAGGAAATTCAAAACCTCCAAAAATAATCGATGGAATTTTTCCAATAGAGTTTATACTATGAACTTGAGGTTGTTTCCTCGGAAAGTGTATCGTATGCTCATTGCCATTAACATGAAAAGTGACATTGCCTTTGTTGCAATCAATAATAGCCCCTGCAGTATTCAAAAAGGGTCTTCCCAGAATAATAGACATACTATCGTCCTCGGGAATATCAAGAATAACAAAGTCTGTTAAAATAGTAACGTTTGCAACCACAACAGGCACATCCTCACAAATACCGACAGGTGTAGCAGTTGATTTATCAGCCATTTGTAAGGATATTTCAGTAGGTGTCAACTTATTCAAATCAAGTCTACGATATAAAGAGAGAGGCATAACACTAACACCGGCTCCAAGATCACATAAAGCAGTTTTAACATAGTTTCTTTTAATGGAGCATGGTATAGTTGGTACTCCGGGATCTCCTAGTTTCTTAGGTATTCCACCCTTAAAAGTATAATTAGCAAGCATGGTGGAAATTTCAGCTTTCGGTATCTTTCTCTTATTTGTAACAATTTCCTTCATATATTTAGCATAAGGATTCATTTTAAGCATATCAGTCAAACGCATACGCAAAAAGATAGGTCTAATCATTTCAGCAAAGCGCTCAAAATCCTCATCATCCTTTTTCTTGGATGGTTTAGGAGGAAAAGGCATGGGTTTCTGAACCCATGGTTCTCTTTCCTTACCGTGCTTCCTAGCAACAAAGTCTCTCTTATCATAATGTTGATTCTTTGATTGTGGGTTATCAAGATCAACATCAGGTTCAGTTTCTACATCATTATCATTGCTAGGTTGAGCATCAACATGAACATCATCATTAACATTATCACTAGGTTCCTGTTCATTGTCAGATTGGGTTTCAGCATCAGAAATAGAAATATCATTGGGATTCTCAGGTGTGTCTACAAGAGGCTCACTAGAAGCATGCAAAGTCCTATCATTTTTATTTTTCTTCTTTTTAGAAGGACTAGGTGCATCTACATTATTTCTCTGAGAATCCTGCTCAATTCTCTTAGGATGGCCTTCAGGATACAAAGGTTCCTGAGTCATTTTACCAGTTCTAGTAGCCACTCTAACAGCAAAATCATTATTTTTACTATTCAATTCATTGAGCAAATCATTCTGAGCTTTAAGTACTTGTTCTACTTGAGTGGTAACCATAGAAGCATGTTTGCAAATGAGTTTAAGTTCACCTTTAACTCTGGACATATAATCACTCAAGTGTTCAATCATATAAGCATTGTGTTTTAATTCTCTACCAAAATAAGCATTGAAGTCTTCTTGCTTAACCATAAAATTATCAAACTCATCCAAACATTGGCTAGCAAACTTAGTAGGAGGGATTTCAGCTTTATCATATCTATGGAGAGAATTTACCTTTACTACATGTGTCGGGTAATCAAGACCATGTGTTTTTTCAATAGGTGATGGATTAAAACCATGTATTTCTTCAACAGGCGGTAAATTAAGACCATGTATTTCTTCAAAAGGAGGTAAATTCTTAACATCTTCAGCTTTTATACCTTTTTACTTCATAGATTTCTTTGCCTCTTGCATATCTTCAGGACTGAGAAATAGAACACCCCTTTTCTTCGGAGTTGGCTTAGGGGTTGGCTCAGGAAGTGTCCAATTATTTTCATTGGTCAACATATTATTCAATAAAATTTCAGCTTCATCTGGTGTTCTTTCCCTGAAAACACAACCAGCACAACTATCCAGGTGGTCTATGGAAGCATCGGTTAGTCCATTATAAAAGATATCAAGTATTTCATTTTTCTTAAGAGGATGATCAAGCAAAGCATTAAGTAATTGGAGAAGCCTCCCCCCAAGCTTGTGGGAGACTCTCTTCTTTAATTTGCACAAAATTGTATATTTCCCTTAAAGCAGCTTGTTTCTTATGAGCAGGGAAATATTTAGCAGAGAAGTAATAAATCATATCCTGGGGACTACGCACACAACTAGGATCAAGAGAATTAAACCATATCTTAGCATCACCCTTTAATGAGAACGGGAAATATCTTAAGGATATAATAGTAGCGAGTTTTCTTATCATTAGTGAACAGGGTAGCTATATCATTTAATTTAGTGAGATGTGCCACAACAGTTTTAGATTCATAGTCATAGAAAGGATCAGATTCGACCAAAGTAATTATATCAGGGTCGACAGAGAATTCATAATCCTTATCAGTAACAAAGATAGGTGAAGTAGCATGAGCAGGATCATATTTCATTCTAGCATTCAGAGTTTTTTGTTTCAGCTTAGCTAATAATTTGTTAAGATCACTGAGGGAGTCCTGGATTAGGGGGTCTCCGGACAGCCGGACTATATCCTTTGGCCGTACTATTGGACTATGAAGATACAAGATTCAAGACTTCGTCCTGTGTCCAGATGGGACTCTACTTGGCGTGGAAGGCAAGCTAGGCAATACGGATATGTATATCTCCTCCTTTGTAACCGACCTTGTGTAACCCTAGCCCCTTCCAGTGTCTATATAAACCGGAGGGTTTTAGTCCGTAGGACAACATACAATCATACCATAGGCTAGCTTCTAGGGTTTAGCCTCTCCGATCTCGTGGTAGATCAACTCTTGTACTACTCATACTAGTTAAATGCACGTGCGTTGCTACGGGCAAATGATTGTAAATAAATTAAAGGGCACCTAACATTAGGTGCCTGAAAAATTCTTCGCGTCAATCACTATTTTTTGCCATCAAATATCCAATGGTTAGGAGCACACCCCCACATGTTCATCTTCTTACTCCTCACCCGCGACGATTTCTCCTCCGCCGTGGCCTACCCAGGCCTAACCGCCTGCATCCAACCACTCCCGCCAGCTATCACCGGCTCGCCCTCTCCATGGTTGGCGCTCCTCATGTCGTCCACATCTTCGGCCTCGTTCAAAGCAGAAAGTTGCTCACGCAACAAAATAATTCATGCCCATGAGATTTAGCAAAACCGATAAATCAAAGATTAAGCAGATGATACTTGATTCAGACACAAACTTCATCGCACATTTACCATACATCAATCATAGAATAGTCCCTTGTCATTTTCTTTACCAAGTCAATTACATCCAATGTTCCTAGAAAAAATGAAAGTGATTGTACAGATCCAATTATCCCTTCTAGTTCACTCTGTCTAATGTGTGTGCACAACGTATTGTTTCTTCATTCAACGTAAGTAGTGAATTTGATCTTGGTCTGTCTTGTTTCTTCATTTGACTTGATGGGACAAAAAAATGGAAATGATTGTACAAATCTAGTATACCTATGAGACTCATCCCCACTATCTATTTATCTTAACATGAACCCTGTCCACCTCAGCATAGTTGCCACATCACCAGTCCCATTTGCAATGGATCATTTCCTTTCCAACCCTAAAAACCATAACGACCAATCTTTCTCCCATGGGAAAAATCTACCTCGCGAGGCGCAACCATCTCACCGCGATTCACTTCCTTCCCCACTTCATTTTCTCCAGCAGATTCGCTCCCAATCATGGATGATCATTCACTTCATTCCTTACAAGGATGAGCGCTAAAAAATATCATGGCTTATAGTACCAATTCAACAACTCCAAATATTTTTATATCTTTCTTTTCTTAATTAATTTTTGGCTTACTCGTTTCTGCTATTGATTTTTAAGCAATTACTTTTAGTTCAGTCCTCTCATGTTATATTATGCTTATCCTGCACCTATTATCTTTATTATGTATTTACTTGTTAAGCTCATCATCATGCCCACTAAGAAAGCAAAATTTATCAGCATTAACCTATGTTTATTTCTCCATTTTCTGATTGTAGGAATATTGCTATCAGTGTCATACAAAGAAATAAGATAGACCAAGATATCCCTCCAAATGTACTGACCCATATCTATTTCTCAATTTTCTAATTTTTGGATGTACAACAAGTCAAGTGGTATTATAGCAATGCAGTTTACTGTATTTGTTGGCTCATAATTCGATTGTTTCCTCTAACCTTTCTCTACCTGACCTATTTCATGCAGGTATGTGATATTCGGAGATAAGGGTGTCAAATTTAGTCTTTTTTTGGGCTCATGAGATATAAATCTCCTTTTCATGTGCATTTATCTCTCGAAGTGGTGTGTTACACATTCAGATTCTACTATTTTACTATGGCCTTTATCATGAGACTTATAATTTTTATATGCCTTGATTTTCTGAAAATTGGCGTTTATTTTGTTTTGCATGATTTAGACTACTCTTTTTGTATGAATTGATCGGGGAAATTACGAGGTAACTTCCTTTCATTATCCTCGGATAATTATTGTGTTGTTCTATTCTAAGTCGCACTATAGCCTACTTGGAAACAACTGCCCTCCTCAGTGGAAGTCTCAATGTAATTCTTAAATCTCCTAAATGAGATATAAATGTACGATGCAGTTTCACTTTCTGGTCAAGACGTATCGTGTCTTTATCATGACTTATTTCCTTGGTTAACAATACTTGTTGTTTTGCCGATATTTCAGGTTCATTAATTTTTTTACCTAGATCTTCAATGGCAAGAATAACAATAAGTAGTCGCCTCATAGTATTTAAGTAAAAATGGACAAAAGGGCACAAGATAGCTGACTCGTATATATTCTTGAAACTGTCATGTTCTTGAGATATAAATAAAATACACTCAAGGGCTTGTCGTAGAGGTAGACATGGAAAAATCCATTGGCTCACACTGTTCTCCTAATCCACGTACACCTGCAGTACACACAATTGTGAAACATCCATTGCTGCAATTGCCACTGGTAACCTACTATAACTCGAAAGATGTATAATGTTGCTACTCCTATTACGTAATTGTACAAGCACCAATCATACCAGGTCCATTATTCACATCCAATGAACCCAAAGGTTAGCATACCCAATAGTTAAATAATATACAAAATGGCATTTTATTGACTACAGTTTAATGAAAAAATTCACCATTGCTTTTATTTCAGAATTAGCCCGTGGTTGTGATAAAATGATAATTCAGTTGCTTTAGTACTATGCTAAATTTCTACAAGAAACATTTGAAATCGTCATGATAGAATTGCTTCTGTTTTGGAACTAATCAAACAAATAGGAAGAACACAATATTTTTGCTATGATTTCCATCAAGAAACTTATAAAAATGGCAATACATGGGATCGGTTCTTACCACAAGAAGTGGATGCCTTCAGTTTTGACTCGTTGAGGTAAGGAAGCAGCATCACCTGCCAGCAGGGATTCGAGGACGAGCGAGATCAGAGGAAGCTGCACCATGCGTGGAGGAGGGCTCATGGCATGACCTATCCACCTCGAGAATAACAGCAAGCAAGCACGCACAACTGTTACCCCTGCCCTCGACCAAACCTCATTGCCTACTAGAAGGAGCGGCTATGGTAGCTTGATGGCATAGCCGTGTTGCATGTCATCCAGCAGATCGGCGACGGCGCGACGCCAGTTCTCCCCAACCCTCACTTCTCTGTAACTCTTCCACGAATTGTGTTATCTGGGAGCAGCACTATAACGCCCTCGATGCGGCTATATCTCCCACGTGTCGAGGCACGACTTAGAGGCATAACCGCATTGAAAGCAATGTCGCAAGTTAGGCAATCTTCACAACATCCCATGTAATATAGATAATAAAAGGGGAGATACATAGTTGGCTTACACTCGCCACGTCAAACAAAGTACATAAATAGCATTACATCAACCAAACACTCATGGCCCGACTACGGCGCCAAAATAAAAGATAAACCCAACATGCGACACGGTCCCGATCGCCCCAACTGGGCACCACTACTAATCATCAGGGAAAGACACATAGTAATGGCGTGAGTCCTCGTCGAACTCCCACTTGAGCTCAAGCGCGTCATCTCGAACGGAGTCATCAGGCCCTGCATCTGGTTTGGAAGTAATCTGTGAGTCACAGGGACTCAGCAATCTCGCACCCTCGCGATCAAGACTATTTAAGCTTATAGGTAAGGCAAGGTAAATATGTGGAGCTGGAGCAAGCGACTAGCTTATATGGTGGCTAACCTGTTCGCAAAAGAGAGGGAGAAGAGGAGGCAAAGCGCGAACGAATAACTAGAGAACAACCTACGGCAAGCATTACTCCAACACCGTGTTTACTTCCCGGACTCCGCTGAGATGAGACCATCACGGTAACTCACACAGTTGATTCATTTTAATTAAGTTAAGGTTCAAGTTATCTACAACCGGACATCAACAAATTCCCATCTGCCCATAACTGCGGGCACGGCTTTCAAAAGTTCAAATCCCTGCAGGGGAGTCCCAACTTAGCCCATGACAAGCTCTCACGGTCAACGAAGGAATAAACCTTCTCCCGAGACATTCCGATTAGATTCGGTATCCCGGTTCTACAAGACACTTCGACAAGTTAAAACAAATCCAGCAACACCGCCCGAATGTGCCGACAAATCCCGATAGGAGCTGCACATATCTCGTTCTCAGGGCACACTCAGATGAGACATCCTACGAGTAAAACCAACCCTCAAGTTGCCCCGAGGTGGCCCCGCAGTCTACTCGGTCGGACCAACACTCAGAGGAGCACTGGACTGGGGGGTTTAAATAAGATGACCCTCGGGCTCCGGAAACCCAAGGGAAAAAGAGGCTAGGTGGCAAATGGTAAAACCAAGGTTGGGCATTGCTGGAAAAGCTTTAATCAAGGCGAACTATCAAGGGGTTCCCATTATCACCCAACCGCGTAAGGAACGCAAAAATCCGGGAACATAACATCGATATGACGGAAACTAGGGCGGCAAGAGTGGAACAAAACACTAGGCGAGAGGCCGAGTCTTCCACCCTTTACCAAGTATATAGATGCATTAATATAACAAGATAATATAATGATATCCCAGCAAGTAAAATAATGTTCCAACAAGGAACGGGCTCCAATCTTCACCTGCAACTAGCAACGCTATAAGAGGGGATGAGCAAAGCGGTAACATAGCCAATCAACGGTTTGCTAAGACATGGTGGGTTAGAGGTTTGACATGGCAATTTGGGAGGCATGATAAGCAAGTGGTAGGCATCATAGCATAGGCATAGCAAAAGAGCGAGCATCTAGCAAAGCAAAGATAGTAGTGATTTCGAGGGTATGATCATCTTGCCTACAAAGTTGTCAGAGTTGACTGGATCCTTGAAAGCAAACTCAACGGGCTCCTCGTTAGCGAACTCGTCTCCCGGCTCTACCCAAAAAAGACAAACAAGCAACAAGGACACAATCAACCACGTGCAAAGCTCAAACAATATGATGCAAAGATGGTATGCTATGTGGGATGCGATATGGGATGCATATGCAAGATTTGACAAGGAATGAATGAACCTGGCCTCAACTCGGAAATCCAAGTGTTCCACTGGAAAGGTGATATGAAATCGCTTGAAAACGATATAAAGAACGCCGGAATCGGAGTTACGGTTTGGAAATGGCAAGCAATTCAAATATGGCACCGGTCTGCGATATACAGCAAGTAGCCATCTAAATGCGATGAGATGAACATGCTACAGCACTCAAACATGACCACAAAATACATGGCAGGGATCCATTTATGATGCTTAACAAAAGTGGAACACTGAGCTACGGCCAATTCATCCATTAACAGGTTCAAACAAGCATGGAAAAAATCCATTTGGTAAACAGATTTCAGACTTAGTGAAATTAATACTTGTCTGGAATTTCAGATCAGGTAGCACACTTTGGAGCATTAAAACTATATGCTACAGGACCTGAACATGGCAAAGTAAAGCATGGAATGGAGCTACTCAAAGAGCTTAACAAAAGTCCCTTAGTGACCTTGAGCCAAAAGGGATCAGAAAATACATTTGCAAGCATGTGAACAAGGCAAAAATATAATCAGTTCTCAGACTTTGTGAAAAACTGGAGCATGCAAAACAGATATCAAGTAGGCATGTTAACGAGCTCAGTGCACTCACTACAGAGCATGTCATGAAAATCTAAGCATACACCCATCAAGAATACACATTATACAAGCTAGACATGGCAAGAACAATAACATAGCATGCACGGATCAACTACAACATCCTCGGCAAAATCGCTAACAAGTAGACAATCTGCCCAGATTCATGAAATAGCAAAAGTAGAGCTCGATTGACTCAAGCTAGGGTGCTCCATAATTTCAAACAAAGACATGGATGGATAGAGCACTACAATATTAACAAAACATCCTTACTGATCATCCTTAAAAGAGGCACGGATCACTAGGAAACAACATGAACATATGGCATATTGAGATAAATAGGTCAAGGACTTAGTGGAAAAGCTAAGTCCCTGAAATCAGCGTTAACGAATGCACCACTTTGCAAGCTTGTGATAGTAACCACACACATCACAAAAATACATGGGTTGCACCTCTGAATAGATGGAAAAACATATAACAAAACACATGTAGAGCTCAGGGGCATATCATGCACACAATAATCATGGAAAAAATGACAAATATCTAAATGGAGCAACAGATCTGACAATTATCTCAAATAGCACTCTTCCAACAGCATTTCGGGCATCGAGATGAACTTAAATGAAAATGATGCAATGAGATGACATGATGTGCTCTCTGAGACGAACATTTTGATATGCTATATGCCCAAAACAGATCTACGGATGCAAAGTTACGATGCGTCAAAGTTTGCCAAAAATCTGAGAAACTGGGGACTTAGAGAAAAACAACCGCCGAAACCGATCCGGATCTTGGGTTTGCTGGGTCCGCGAACCGAGGCGGCGGCGCACGCGCTCCGGCAAGGCGGTGGTGGCAGGGGCTGGCGAGGAAAGGCTGGATCCGGCCGACTCGTGCCCGGATCCGGTTGGAGGAGGCCGCCGGCGAGGTCGGGGAGTGGCGGCGGAGTCCTTCGGCGGCTCGGGCGACGAGGAAGACAAGGTCCGGCGAGGTGCGGTCGACCGGAGCTCGCCGGCGATGGCGCCTGCGGCGGCCGGGCGCGAGGCATCAAGGAGGGTGGCTCGCCGCGCGGGAGGGCGATGGCGGCGCGCGGAGGAAGCGGCGCGGGCGAGCCTGCGGGCCGGGAGGGCCTGCCCCGGGCCCGAGCAGGCTGCGACGGCGGTGGGCGGAGCTTGCCACGTGGCGGCCCCTCACTGGCCGCGGGCGGCGGCGGACGAGGTGTCCGGCGCGTCGGACATGTCCGGTGCGCGGAGGAGACGATTTTAGGGTTTCGGGGAGAAGAAGAAACGTGGATCTCGGAGGGGGGCTATATATAGGCATAGGAGGAGCTAGGAGAGTCCAAATGAGGTGTGGTTTTCGGCCACGCGATCGTGATATATTGCTCTAGATGATGGAGAGGGTTTTGGTGGGTTTTGGGCCAACTTGGAGGGGTGTTGGGCTGCAACACACACGAGGCCTTCTCGGTCCCTTGGTTAACCGTTGGAGCATCAAACGAAGTCCAAATGGTACGAAACTTGACAGGCGGTCTACCGGTAGTAAACCAAGGCCGCTTGGCAAGTCTCGGTCCAATCCGGAAATGTTTAATCCCCACACATGAAAGAAAGGTAGAAATGACCACCGGAGGAGAACGGAGCGCCGGAATGCAAAACGGACAACGGGGCAAATGCTCGAATGCATGAGACGAACACGTATGCAAATGCAATGCACATGATGACATGATATGAGATGCATGACAATGATAACAACACACGGAGACAAAAACCCGAACCCGAGAAAATAAAATAACTTAACGCCGGAAACAGCAAGAGTTGGATTACATATTAGGTAAATCATATCCGGGGTGTTACAACACTCCACCACTACGAAAGGATCTCGTCCTGAGATCTAGGACTGAAAGAACGCTGGGTATTCAGAACGGAGGTGATCCTCGCGTTCCCAAGTAGCTTCACGGTCGGAATGGTGTGACCACTTGAATTTGAGGAATATGATTGACTTGTTGCGAGTCTTGCGTTCAGTCTCTTCAAGAATAGCAATGGGGTGCTCACGATAAGAGAGATCTTCTTGGAGCTCAATGTCCTCAAAGTTGACGGTGCGGTCAGGAGTCTTGAAGCACTTTCGAAGCTGAGAGACATGGAACACATCATGAACATTTGCAAAGTTTGAAGGAAGCTCGAGTTGATAGGCGAGATCGCCTCTCTTGCTGACGATCTTGAAAGGTCCCACGTATCTAGGGGCAAGCTTCTCTTTGATACCGAAGCGACGAGTACCTTTCATTGGAGAGACGCGGAGGTAAACATGATCTCCGATCTCGAAAGCCAAATCACGGTGCTTACTATCATAGTAGCTCTTCTGGCGGGATTGGGCTGCTTTGAGGTTATCTCGAATGACTTTGCGCATTTCCTCTGCCTCTGTGATTAAGTCATTTCCCATAAGTTGACGTTCACCGGTTTCAGACCAGTTGAGAGGGGTACGGCACTTCCTGCCATACAGAATTTCAAATGGGGCCTTGCCCGAACTTGCTTGAAAACTGTTGTTATAGGAGAATTCAGCATATGGAAGACAATCCTCCCACTTCATGCCGAAGGAGATCACACAAGCCCTGAGCATATCTTCAAGAATCTGGTTGACACGCTCGACTTGACCGCTAGTTTGAGGATGGAAAGCTGTACTGAAGTGGATGTTGGTGTCCATGGCCTTCTGAAAAGAATCCCAAAACTTGGAGGTAAAGATGCTGCCACGGTCTGAAGTAACCACTTGTGGAATACCGTGCAGCGAGACAATCCGAGAGGTATAGAGCTCCGCCAATTGAGCTGAAGTGATTGACTCTTTGATAGGCAGAAAGTGAGCCACTTTAGTGAGTTTGTCGACGACAACGAATATAGCATCATTGCCACGCTTGGACTTTGGAAACCCAGTCATGAAGTCCATCTCAATGTGGTCGAACTTCCATTCTGGAATGGCAAGAGGTTGGAGGAGACCAGCTGGCCTTTGGTGTTCTGCCTTCACTCTTCTGCAGACATCACATTCATTCACGAACTGAGCAATCTCGCGCTTCATTTGAGTCCACCAATAAGCCTACTTGAGGTCCTGATACATCTTCGTGCTCCCAGGGTGGATGGAGAGGAGAGAATTGTGAGCCTCGTTCATGATCACTTTACGAAGGTCACCTTTGGGCACAACAATACGATCCTCGAAGAAGAGAGTATCCTTGTCATCAAGGCGGTAGCACTTGTACTTGGGTTGACTCTTGGCAATCCCAATCTTCACCTTTTTCACCATAGCATCAAGAAGCTGGGCTTGGCGAATCTGATCTTCCAAGGTAGGAGAGACTTGAAGGTTGGCGAGGAAACCTTGAGGAACAACTTGCAGATTAAGTTTGCGGAAAGCTTCACAAAGCTCGGGTTGATAAGGCTTGAGAATCAGGCTGTTGCAATAAGCCTTTCTACTCAATGCGTCAGCAATCACATTGGCCTTGCCTGGAGTATACTCGATACTCGGATTATACTCTCGAATCATTTCGACCCATCGAGTCTGCCTGAGGTTGAGATTAGGCTGAGTGAAGATGTACTTGAGACTCTTGTGGTCAGTGAAAATGTCCACTTTTCTTCCCAATAAGAGATGTCTCCAAGTCAAAAGAGCATGCACAACTGCCGCCAACTCGAGGTCATGAGTGGGGTAGTTCTTCTCGTTGGGCTTCAACTGGCGAGAGGTATAAGCCACAACTTTCTTTTCTTGCATCAACACTGCGCCAAGACCTTAGAGAGAGGCATCACAAAAGACCTCGTACGACTTGGATTCATCAGGAGGAGTCAGAACTGGAGCAGTGACCAATTTCTCTTTCAAAGTGTTGAAAGCGATGTCACATTCCAGAGACCAAACGTACTTGACGTGCTTCTGGAGAAGATTTGAGAGAGGCTTCGCGATCTTAGAAAAGTTTTCAACGAATCTTCGACAGTAGCTTGCGAGACCGAGGAAACTACGGAGTTGCTTCACGTTCTGAGGTGGTTCCCAATTCACAATTGCAGACACCTTCTCAGGATTCACCGCAATGCCCTTGGCAGAGATGATATGACCAAGATAAAGAACCTCATCGAGCCAAAATTCGCACTTGGAGAACTTGGCGTAGAACTTGTGTTCCCTGAGCTTATCGAGTACCAAACGCAAGTGCTTGGCATGATCTTCCTTGTTCTTCGAAAAGACCAGAATGTCATCGAGATAGACCAAAACGAAGTCATTGGTGTAGGCGTTGAAGATGAAGTTAATCATGCGGGAGAAATTCGGAGGAGCGTTGACGAGGCCAAAAGACATGACAGTGTATTCATATGAACCAAAGCTTGTCCTGAAAGCCATCTTGGGAATATCTTGCTCATGGATTCGAATCTGGTGATAACCCATACGGAGATCAAGCTTGGAGAATACTTGGGCACCTTTCAGTTGTTCGAACAGCTCGTTGATGTTGGGAAGTGGGTATTTGTTCTTGATGGTCTTCTTGTTCAACAGACGGTAATCAACACAAAGTCGGTCCGTTCCATCCTTCTTCTTCACAAAAAGAACACCACAACCCCACGGAGAAGAACTAGGTCGGATGAGACCCATTCTCTCTTGAATATCGAGTTGCTTCTTCAGCTCCTTCAACTCTTCAGGTCCGAGCTTGTAAGGACGCTTGCACACAGGTTCCGTGCCAGGCTCAAGATCGATGACGAATTCAACTGGCCGGTGCGGAGGCATTCCTGGAAGCTCTTCTGGAAAGACATCTTGATATTCGCAAACGACTGGAATTTGCGAGATAGCATCCAGTTCACCCTTCTCATTGAGAGAGAACAGACGGATGGTATCATCACGAGCGGCAAAGACAATTACATCCTCAGACGAATGAGTCAATTGAATCTGCCTGGCTGCACAATCAAGATGCGCCTTGTGCTTAGAAAGCCAATCCATTCCGAGAATAAGATCAATATCCGAGTTACCAAGAACCACCGGAGAAGAAAGAAACTTGTAGTCTCCCAACGTGATAGAGATATCGGGAGCAACCAAACTAGAAGTCAAAAGCTTGCCGGGAGAAACAACTTGCATGACTTTGGGCATGACCTCAGTATCAACATTGTGCTTCGATGCAAAAGGGCATGACAAGAAAGAATGCGATGCACCAGTATCAAAAAGTACTTTTGCAGGAACATCGTTAACAGGAAGGTTACCCATGATGACATCTGACGAATCCTCTGCCTGAGCTGCATTCATCAAGTTGACCTTGGCGTGCTTGGGGTTATGCTTGACCACAGCTGTACTTGCCGATCTCACAGGAGGAGGAGGAGGAGGGAGACGCCTCTGATTAAAGCATTTGTTGGCATAGTGACCCTTCTGTTGGCACTTGTTGCATGTGACCTCTGAAAGCGGACGGTGATATGGAGCACTCGATCTTGGAGCTTGAGACAAAGTCTTGTTCTGAAAGCCAGGGTTGGGTGGGTGGGAAGATCCACTGCCACCTTTGCTCTTCTAAAACGGCTGACGGAACGGAGGAGGAAGCCAATACTTCTGCTGCTTGGACACTTGAGTAGAGGAAGAAGGAGTAGCATCTCTGACTCGCTTCTTGGAAGCATCACACCTCAGTTGAGCAGCCTCTTGCTTCAATGCCATGTTGTAGAACTCATCGTACCTCAAGGGCTCAAAGAGAACAAGAGCTAGCTGAATTTCTTCTCTGATACCACCCCTGAACTGGTATATCATGCTCTTCTCGTCATGAACATCCTGCTTAGCAAAGCGGGCGAGCTTCTGAAACAGCTTGTTGTAGTCATAGACAGACAAGGAGCCTTGCTTCAGGTTGCGGAATTCCTCACGCTTGCTCTCAACCACGCTCTGAAGGATATGATGAGCTTTGAAGTCTTGACGGAATTCATCCCAGGTAATCACATGGCCTCCTCTGGAATCCTTGTACTGCTGGAACCATTCTGCAGCTTGGTCTTTGAGTTGGAAGGATGCGAACTTGACAAAGTCCTTAGGCCTGACGTTACTGCACTCGAAGTGCTTGCATAGATCCACGAGCCAATCATCAGCATCAGTTGCCTCAACACAATTGCTGAAAGTCTTTGGCCCGTTAGCAAGGAACTGGTTGAGTGTAGCAAAGTGATTCTGATTGTTGCCTTGGTTGCCTTGGTTCGCTTGATTGCGCTCTTGAAGAATTTGCATGATCAACTGCGTGTTTGCATTGGTTGCGGCCATCACAGCTTGCCATGCCTCTGGAGGAGGAGGAGGTGGCGGCGGATCCTGATTCTGATTCTGATTGGTGCTCTTAGCGGGAGCCATCCTGAAGAGGGTGACAACCGTTAGCACATTGCCAGATAAAATGAAGCTGAATCAAAACGGGTTGAAATTGCAACATAAAGTCTTCACATCCGAACATAAGAACGAATGCATTCCACTTGAAATGGTCACACATCCATAAATTGAGAAGCCACTTAGAATTTAGGTAGAGGAATAAATCAACAAGGTACGGATGAAGAACGAATACTCGGTAAGAAATCCCAATCTCAAACCAAATATCCGTGGAAGAAGAACTAGAGCTACAAGAATTCCCACCTATGAAACTCCCGAACCTTTCCGATTATGCAATCAGGTGTTGGGGATACAGGGGAAGCATAATATCTCACCCAAATCTAGCAAATCCTACATCCAGCTGTATCCATCCTTCAACACATAACCGAGAAAAACTTCGGAAACCATCTACCTCAACCTTCGAAAAGCATCCGTTATACAAGTTATGGCAATACTCCCGAACTCCCGCCCCAGTACTGGGTGGCGTCGAGGTTATCTCACCAACGAACTGCATAAAAGAGATTTTTGATGTCGGCGTACTAAACTCAGGTATTCCAGAACTGCAACGATAAAATTGTGACGACAACACCTCGGAGCTCAACTCCCCGGGACACTGCCACAACCCCTAAAGACAGGAGGCACCAAGAACAATGTTCTCGTCACAAAACCATCGGAACGATTCCAAGATACCCGCGTGATCCTAAAAAAATTAGTGAAATTTGAGAAGAGAAGAGTCAAAACTCTACGTCAGGATGCCTTACCAGAGCGATGAGGAGACTGGGGAGTAAAAAGAATTCCTAAACTCTCCGATATATAATTCCTAAATGACTCAAAACATTTTTCTAGACTCAACAACGGCTGCTAAAAACGATCAAGCAATGGGGGCTCCTAAGGTCGGGGAAGGCTCTGATTACCAACTTGTAACGCCCTAAATGCGGCTATATCTCCCACGTGTCGAGGCACGACTTAGAGGCATAACTGCATTGAAAGCAATGTCGCAAGTTAGGCAATCTTCACAACATCCCATGTAATATAGATAATAAAAGGGGAGATACATAGTTGGCTTACACTCGCCACGTCAAACAAAGTACATAAATAGCATTACATCAACCAAACACTCATGGCCCGACTACGGCGCCAAAATAAAAGATAAACCCAACATGCGACACGGTCCCGATCGCCCCAACTGGGCACCACTATTGATCATCAGGGAAAGACACGTAGTAACGGCGTGAGTCCTCGTCGAACTCCCACTTGAGCTCAAGCGCGTCATCTGGAACGGAGTCATCAGGCCCTGCATCTAGTTTGGAAGTAATCTGTGAGTCACAGGGACTCAGCAATCTCGCACCCTCGCGATCAAGACTATTTAAGCTTATAGGTAAGGCAAGGTAAATATGTTGAGCTGCAGCAAACGACTAGCTTATATGGTGGCTAACCTGTTCGCAAAAGAGAGCGAGAAGAGGAGGCAAAGCGCGAACGAATAACTAGAGAACAACCTGCGGCAAGCATTACTCCAACACCGTGTTCACTTCCCGGACTCCGCCGAGATGAGACCATCACGGTAACTCACATAGTTGATTCATTTTAATTAAGTTAAGGTTCAAGTTATCTACAACCGGACATTAACAAATTCCCATCTACCCATAACCGCGGGCACGGCTTTCGAAAGTTCAAATCCCTACAGGGGAGTCCCAACTTAGCCCATGACAAGCTCTCACGGTCAATAAAGGAATAGACCTTCTCCCGAGACATTCCGATCAGACTCGGTATCCCGGTTCTACAAGACACTTCGACAAGTTAAAACAAATCCAGCAACACCGCCCGAATGTGCCGACAAATCCCGATAGGAGCTGCACACATCTCGTTCTCAGGGCACACTCAGATGAGACATCCTACGAGTAAAACCAACCCTCAAGTTGCCCCGAGGTGGCCCCGCAGTCTACTCGGTCGGACCAACACTCAGAGGAGCACTGGCCCGGGGGGGTTTAAATAAGATGACCCTCGGGCTCCGGAAACCCAAGGAAAAAGAGGCTAGGTGGCAAATGGTAAAACCAAGGTTGGGCATTGCTGGAAAAGCTTTAATCAAGGTGAACTATCAAGGGGTTCCCATTATCACCCAACCGCATAAGGAACGCAAAAATCCGGGAACATAACACCGATATGACGGAAACTAGGGCGGCAAGAGGGGAACAAAACACTAGGCGAGAGGCCGAGCCTTCCACCCTTTACCAAGTATATAGATGCATTAAGATAACAAGATAATATAATGATATCCCAACAAGTAAAATAATGTTCCAACAAGGAACGGGCTCCAATCTTCACCTGCAACTAGCAACGCTATAAGAGGGGCTGAGCAAAGCGGTAACATAGCCAATCAACGGTTTGCTAGGACATGGTGAGTTAGAGGTTTGACATGGCAATTTGGGAGGCATGATAAGCAAGTGGTAGGCATCGTAGCATAGGCATAGCAAAAGAGCGAGCATCTAGCAAAGCAAAGATAGTAGTGATTTCGAGGGTATGATCATCTTGCCTGCAAAGTTGTAAGAGTTGACTGGATCCTCGAAAGCAAACTCAATAGGCTCCTCGTTAGTGAATTCGTCTCCCGGCTCTACCCAAACAAGACAAACAAGCAACAAGGATACAATCAACCACGTGCAAAGCTCAAACAATATGATGCAAAGATGGTATGCTATGCGGGATGCGATATGGGATGCATATGCAAGATTTGACAAGGAATGAATGAACCTGGCCTCAACATGGAAATCCAAGTGTGCCACTGGAAAGGTGAGATGAAATCGCTTGAAAACGATATAAAGAACGCCGGAATCGGAGTTACGGTTTGGAAATGGCAAGCAATTCAAATATGGCACCGGTCTGCGATATACAGCAAGTAGCCATCTAAATGCGATGAGATGAACATGCTACAGCACTCAAACATGACCACAAAATACATGGCAGGGATCCATTTATGATGCTTAACAAAAGAGGAACACTGAGCTACGGCCAATTCATCCATTAACAGGTTCAAACAAGCATGGAAAAAATGCATTTGGTAAACAGATTTCAGACTTAGTGAAATTAATACTTGTCTGGAATTTCAGATCAAGTAGCACACTTTGGAGCATTAAAACTATATGCTACAGGACCTGAACATGGCAAAGTAAAGCATGGAATGGAGCTACTCAAAGGGCTTAACAAAAGTCCCTTAGTGACCTTGAGCCAAAAGGGATCATAAAATACATTTGCAAGCATGTGAACAAGGCAAAAACATAATCAGTTCTCAGACTTTGTGAAAAACTGGAGCATGCAAAACAGATATCAAGTAGGCATGTTAACGAGCTCGATGCACTCACTACAGAGCATGTCATGAAAATCTAAGCATACACTCATCAAGAATACACATTATACAAGCTAGACATGGAAAGAACAATAACATAGCATGCACGGATCAACTACAACATCCTCGGCAAAATCGCTAACAAGTAGACAATCTGCCCAGATTCATGAAATAGCAAAAGTAGAGCTCGATTGACTCAAGCTATGGTGCTCCATAATTTCAAACAAAGACATGGATGGATAGAGCACTACAATATTAACAAAACATCCTTACTGATCATCCTTAAAAGAGGCACGGATCACTAGGAAACAACATGAACATATGGCATATTGAGATAAATAGGTCAAGGACTTAGTGAAAAAGCTAAGTCCCTTAAATCAGCATTAACGAATGCACCACTTTGCAAGCTTGTGATAGTAACCACACACATCACAAAAATACATGGGTTGCACCTCTGAATAGATGGAAAAACATATAACAAAACACATGTAGAGCTCAGGGGCATATCATGCACACAATAATCATGGCAAAAATGACAAATATCTAAATGGAGCAGCAGATCTGACAATTATCTCAAATAGCACTCTTCCAACAGCATTTCGGGCATCGAAATGAACTTAAATGAAAATGATGCAATGAGATGACATGATGTGCTCTCTGAGGTGAACATTTTGATATGCTATATGCCCAAAACGGATCTACGGATGCAAAGTTACGATGCGTCAAAGTTTGCCAAAAATCTAAGAAACTAGGGACTTAGAGAAAAACAACCGCCGAAACCGATCCGGATCTACGGTTTGCTGGGTCCGCGAACCGAGGCGGCAGCGCACGCGCTCCGGCGAGGCGGTGGTGGCAGGGGCCGGCGAGGAAAGGCTGGATCCGGCCGACTCGTGCCCGGATCCGGTTGGAGGAGGCCGCCGACGAGGTCGGGGAGTGGCGGCGGAGTCCTTCGGCGGCTCGGGCGATGAGGAAGACAAGGTCCGGCGAGGTGCGGCTGGCCGGAGCTCGCCGGTGATGGCGCCTGCGGCGGCCGGGCGCGAGGCGTCGAGGAGGGCGGCTCGCCGCACGGGAGGGCGATGGCGGCGCGCGGAGGA
Source organism: Triticum urartu (assembly GCF_056163025.1). Lineage (NCBI taxonomy): Eukaryota > Viridiplantae > Streptophyta > Magnoliopsida > Poales > Poaceae > Triticum > Triticum urartu. The sequence goes on from NC_141877.1 coordinate 27,694,525, forward strand.
AGCGGCGCGGGCGAGCCTGCGGGCCGGGAGGGCCTGCCCCGGGCCCGAGCGGGCTGCAGCGGCGGTGGGCGGAGCTTGCCACGTGGCGGCCCCTCAGTGGCCGCGGGCGGCGGCGGACGAGGTGTCCGGCGCGGCGGACATGTCCGGTGCGCGGAGGAGACGATTTTAGTGTTTCGGGGAGAAGAAGAAACGTGGATCTCGGAGGGGGGGCTATATATAGACATAGGAGGAGCTAGGAGAGTCCAAATGAGGTACGGTTTTCGGCCACGCGATCGTGATATATTGCTCTAGATGATGGAGAGGGTTTTGGTGGGTTTTGGGCCAACTTGGAGGGGTGTTGGGCTGCAACACACACGAGGCCTTCTCGGTCCCTCGGTTAACCGTTGGAGCATCAAACGAAGTCCAAATGGTACGAAACTTGACAGGCGGTCTATCGGTAGTAAACCAAGGCCGCTTGGCAAGTCTCGGTCCAATCCGGAAATGTTTAATCCCCACACACGAAAGAAAGGTAGAAATGACCACCGGAGGAGAACGGAGCGCCGGAATGTAAAACGGACAACGGGGCAAATGCTCGAATTCATGAGACGAACACGTATGCAAATGCAATGCACATGATGACATGATATGAGATGCATGACAACGATAACAACACACGGAGACAAAAACCCGAACCCGAGAAAATAAAATAACTTAACACCGGAAACGGCAAGAGTTGGATTACATATTGGGTAAGTCATATCCGGGGTGTTACAAGCACACAACCTGTTGAAGATACTCGGGGACGGCGGCCAGCTCGCACACAACCTCCAATGACGCAGGTGCGGCACTGGGAGGAGGAGGGCGTTGGATTATGCAGGGACGACATCGGAGAAGGACTGCAAGGTCAGGAGGATCCGCGATCTGAGGCCTAGCACGCTCGTTGCCTCTCAATGTCCACCTCTTTAAGGAGAACATGAGCAAGGGAGAAAATCAGCGGCTACATACCAGGAAAGGAAAGAGAGCGGGAGAGATGAAGAGGATTGACGTCCATGCATATGTTTCCTTTTCTTGGTTTGTTTTCCTTTTTATTTTCTTCCCTTTTTACGTGTGTACCGAAGAATCTCTAATCAATCTCTGAAAAATCAAATCAAAATTAATCAACTATACCATAAGTTCCTCAATCACATTAATTAATATTTTGCGCAAGGTATGGAAACGTTAATTAATGTAATTTTTGAGAAGTATGGAAATATTATTTAATGTGATTGAGGAAGTTATGGTATAGTTGATTAATTTAGATTTGATTTTTCAAAGATTGATTATAGATTAATCATAATTGATTTTTTTCACATAAATACATTACGAATAAACGGAAGGAGTATCAGACGCGATTCGGTTCTAGCATGGGAGGGATGGTGGGAGGTGAGACGAAAATAAACCAGACGAAAATAAACTGGGACTATTCAACCAACTCGTCCATTAGGAGTAGAGATTATCAAGAATAAATCAAGCAGGACGTAGTGTTTTACCTCCATCAAGAGGGCCCGAACCTGGGTAAAACATCGTGTCCCCTGCCTCCTGTTATCATCCGCCTTAGACGCACAGCTTGGGACCCCCTACCCGAGATCCGCCGATTTTGACATCGACATTGGTGCTTTCATTGAGAGTTCCTCTGTGTCGTCATCATTAGGCTTGATGGCTCCTTCAATCATCGATAGCAATGCAGTTCAGGGTGAGACTTTTCTCCCCAGACAGATCTTTGTGTTCGGCGACTTCGCACTATGGGCCAACTCGCTTGGCCATCTAGAGTAGATCGAGAGTTACGCCCCTGGCCACCAGGTCAGGTTTGGAAGCTTAAACTACACGGCCGATATCTGCGGAGACTTGATCTTTGACGAATTCGAGCCCCTGCCTAGTGCGCCACACGGTCACGATGAGCATGATTTAGCTCTGCCATCGGATTGTGTTCAGGAGATCGCGCAGGCAACCGCTCCGGCCCTCAATTTGGAGCCAGTTGCGCCATCCATGGATGGGTGGATAGACCCCGCCACGGAGGCCGCACCCTCATCAGTGATCTAGCCGAGTATCGACCTTACCCTTCACGGGAGCCGTGACGCCAAACTACCGGATTCTTCCCCGGCCACAGACTCCGAACCGCCTGCGCCCGTGCCTATCGAATCTGACTGGGCGCCGATCATGGAGTTTACCTCCGCGGATATTTTTCAGCACTCGCCCTTCGGCGACATACTGAACCCATTAAGGTCTCTCTCCTTGTCAGGAGAGTCCGGGCCGAACTATGTTCGGCAGGATTGGGATGCGGATGACGAAGAAATTCGATGCCCACCCACCACCCACTTAGTAGCCACTGTCGATGATTTGACCGACATGCTCGACTTCGACTCCGAAGACATCGATGGTATGGACAACGATGCAAGAGATGAACAGGAACCACTGCCCACAGGGCACTGGACGCCCACTTCATCATATGATGTATACATGGTGGACACACCCAAAGAAAGCGACGACGAGGAACGGAAGGACGCAGTGAAGGGTTGTTCCCTCGAGAAGCAGTCAAAGCGGCGGCGTAAGAGCCGCTCCAAATCCCGCCTCGGCAGAAACAGCGGTCATATAGACCCAGCGATAGAGCAGGGTGAACCATCGCTCGACCAGGGCAACACGGAGAATCAAACCGAACAACCCGACCCCGTTGAAGATAATAGTCCGGACGACATCACACCGGACAGGCACCCGGAGCAACAGAATGCCCATCAAAGGCTGGTTGCCACTGTGAGGAGTCTGAAAAAGTAGATGCAAAGGCTCAAGGCTGCACAAGACACACTCAGAATCAGATGGAGTGAAGTACTCAACACTACAGCGAAGTACGGCTGTAATCGCCACACCAAGAGCTACCCGAAACAAAAGCTGCTACGTGAATTCGATGAGGAGGCCTTAGATCCCCCGCAATCAAAAAAACGGCCATCCAGTCGGATAGACGACCTCGTGGCCAACATAGAATGGCAAACGACGCCGCACATAAGCCGGTACGCGATCCACGTGAGGACTCGCATCAAAAGTACGGCGCAACCAGATCCATCTACGGGCCACGCAAGCGCTCCAGCACGCAATGCAACACAACAAACATCCCAATGCCATGGTACACCCAAATACAGGGGTGCCGCACACCCCCTATGTTTCACCGATGAGGTGCTAGACCATGAATTTCCAGAGGGATTCAAACCCGTAAACATAGAGGCGTACGATGGAATGACAGACCCTGGGGTCTGGATTGAGGACTACATCCTCCATATCCATATGGCTCGAGGAGACGATCTCCACGCCATCAAGTACTTACCCCTCAAGCTCAAAGGGCCAGCTCGGCACTGGCTTAAAAGCCTCCCCGAAAACTCCATTGGAAGCTGGGAAGAGCTCGAAGACGCCTTTCGGGCAAATTTTCAAGGGACCTATGTCCGACCACCGGATGCAAACGATTTAAGTCATATAACTCAACAGCCCGGAGAGTCAGCCCGAAAGCTTTGAACAGGTTCCTCACTAAAAAGAACCAAATAGTCGACTGTCCGGACGCCGAAGCCTTAGCAGCTTTCAAGCACAGCGTTCGAGACGAATGGCTTGCCAGACACCTCGGACAGGAAAAGCCGAGAACAATGGCAGCATTAAAGCCTTATGACCTGCTTTTCCGTGGGCGAGGACAGCTGGTTAGCCCGATGCAGCACCAGCGACCCAAGTACATCTGAAGTCAGGGACGGAAACGGGAAATCACGACGCAGCAAAAGCAAGCGCCGGAATAAAGAAGACAGCCCGAAGAGCACAGCGGTAAACGCCGGATTCAAAAGCTCTCGGCCAGGTCAGCAAAAGCTGCCCCCCAAAGGCAACAGAGACGAACTGTCCAGCCTAAACAAGATTCTGGACCAAATATGTCGGATCCATAGCACCCCCGATAAACCTGCAAATCATACCCGTAGAGAATGTTGGGTCTTCAAGCAGTCCAGCAAGCTCAACGCCAAACACAAGGGGCAGGATACACCAAGCGAAGACGAGGACGAGCCTCGCAAGCAAAGCACTGGGGAACAGAAGAAGTTCCCACCAGAAGTCAAAACAGTAAACGTATTACACGTGACAAAGGGGAGAAACAAAGCGGCACTCCTAGAGACACATGCCCCAGGGCCTATCACCGTGGAGTCCTGCCACTGGTCGTCCCAACCGGTCACCTTCGACCATCGAGATTACTCAGCAAGTATCCGGCGTGCAGGATGGGCTGCCTTGGTATTAGACCCAATAATTAACGGATACCACTTCACACGAGTCCTGATGGACGGTGGCAGGAGTTTAAACCTGATATATCAGGACACAATCCGCAAAATGGGGATAGACCCAACAAAAATTAGCCGCAGCAATACTACCTTTAAAGGAGTAACGCCAGGCCTAGAGGCCCATTGCATGGGCTCCCTGCTACTAGAGGTTATATTCGGCTTTCCCGATAACTTCCGTAGTGAAAATTTAACGTTCCACATCGCTCCGTTCCAAAGTGCTATCAAGCACTACTCGGACGCGAAGCTTTCGCTCGCTTTAACGCAATACCGCATTATGCTTCACTCATGCTTAAGATGCCTGGTCCACGTGGCATCATTACAGTAAATGGAAATATTGAGTGCTCCTTGTGCGCGGAAGACCGTGCGGCTGCCTTGGCAGCCGCACACTAAACGGCCTCACCAACTAAAGCATCTGACAGGTCGTTAAGACCACGGACACGGTTGGACGAGTCCGGTACTGCTATATGTAATTGATACAGGTTTGATGGCTATACCCCTATTACAATACAAGGGGATCAACGCGCGCGCACAAGTGACAATCAGGCTCAACTTTACTCATATTGTTTATTTAGTATAACTTACCTTTTGCACGGCAACTTTTCAATCAAGTTCCTCTCTTTTTCAGATGACCATCGTGCTACACCCGTCCAGAATATGGCACAATGGAGACACAGGCGCAGACGTGCAGTAGGGACCCGTTCCAAGGATTCTTTTTAGATTAAGACCCTGCGTAAACCTTTTTTACTGTCTCTTGTTGATACACATCCCTCGGATTCTCAGTACAATTGAGAAGGATGCTGACGTATTGGCATGTGGCCACGTCAGAATATTGCACGTACCTGGACACCAGGGGCTTATTACAAAGGGCACTGTTTAGGCCCGGTTTACACCATAAAGACCGAATACCTTAGGGAGTGTTCGGCGTCGCGAGTTTGGCCTTCTATGCATCAGCTCCGAATCATGTCTTTGGTCAAATGTTGGGTTTGCCCGGCTCCTGTGTTTTGCTGCCTTACGATCCGCTCTATCGGCTAAGGCGGCACCAGGAGAACTACTGTGATTGTGCCCTGGTTCATCCGGACGAGCACCTCAGTAGAGAAAGCCAAAAACTGACTGTCATGATATAGCGTGAGACTGGTCAACCACTCGATGACCTATCGGAATCTTCGGGATTCCTCTGCCTTAACGAAGGGCCGTTTCCTGGCCAGGCATGTACGCACCCCGAATTCGGATGAGTAAGGAGCCGCCAGGGGCTATATAGTAGCCCCACTGTCAAACTCCTCTGGCTAAGTGAAAGTGTTAAAGCATTATAGTCCGGTTGCCTAGTTCGCTGCGCTATCACCTCCTTAATGGACCAAGATGTTGGGTCAAGTGTGAACATGCGTCTTCTGCGAACACCCCCGCATTATATGCGTGGGGGCTGAAGCTGACGACTGCAATCTTTCAGGTTATATACATATATACATAAACGGCCGCACAGGAGGCATCATAATACTTTCGGGCAAAAGTATAAATACAGCCTTGATAAACTTAATAAAACAGTGTTTTTATAATGGGAATACATGTCACTCAAACATAATATTCTTCGAGCACTTGGCCTCTATCGAACGAGCGCCTTCAAGAACTTCTTCAAAATAGTGCTCGGCAGCCACTCAGCCTATGGCCGAACCCTGCTCCGCAACAGTGGTGGCATCCATCTCCGCCCAGTATGTTTTGACACGGGCAAGGGCCATCCGCGAGCCTTCTATGCATGCCAACCTCTTCATCGCATTAATGCGCGGCACCACACCAAGGAACTGCTGCACCAAACTAAAATAGCTATTCGGCTTTGGCCTTTTCGGTCACAGATGATCCACAACAAACCTCATGGCGAGTCTGGACAATCTATTCAGCTCGGCCCATTCGGCAAGCCGATCAGTCAATGGAAGCGGACGCTCTGGAATGTTAAATTGTGACCAGAATAGCTTGTCCACTTCACGATCTGTTTGATCTCGGAAGTATTCGGCCGCATCGACAGCACTCGCTGCCAAGTCCAGATATGCGTCCGCCGAACTCCACAGCCGGTCCATAGGGGCATACTGAGGATCTCCAAACTTCCTCCGCAGCATAAAGGGTTTCCCAGCCGCGATATCCCCGACTTGATGCAGCTCCTCCTTTTTTGGCATCGCAGAGCGGGTATCTTTGGTCGCCATTGTGGCCTTTTCCAGGTCCGTCGCCTTCGCCCGGTTTTCTTCTTCAAGAAGCTGGCAACGGTCGGCAGTATCTTTTAACATTACAGCCATTTTGGCCATTTTCTCTTTGCTCTCGCAATGTGCGGCCTGTTCGGCCCTTTACTCTTCAGCCGCTTGCAAAGCAGCCGCATTGCTACTCCTTGCTTGCTCCTTGGCTCGGGCAAGCTCCGCCTGAAGGGTCTCCACGGTGGCCGCTCCATCTGCAGTCACAACATATTAAAGATACTGGCATCATGCTGCTCTTATTATGTGACGATCACCAGAAAGGCCACTCACCCTGTGCCTTGTCAAGCCACTCGTTGACATGCACGATGTCGGCATCTGCCGCATCCAGCTGCCGCTTTAGTTCGGCATACCCATCAGTCCGGCTAGCCACCAGAGCCTCCACCACCTGCACATAAAGGCAGTCTGGTTATTGCCTGGGACTATGATCCTCTGTTTGCCGCCGTTTTCGACGACAATCAGAGTCTCAGGGGCTACTATCTACACAGGGCACATCTAAAAATGTGCGGTACTTTCAAAAATATACATCATTTCACGTACCTCAAAACCCGTCAGTAGACTCATAAAGGCTTCATGCAGCCCGCTTTCGGCGGATGAAATCCTTTCAATCATCGTACCCATCAATGTGCGATGCTCTTCTGAGATAGCCGCCTTCTCCAGCAGATCCCTCCGTACATCCGACCGCGCACCAGACGATGCCGGACTCTTTTGATTGCTCTCTTCGAGAGCCGGATACTAAGGACTTCGGGTGGCCCTAGGATTACCTTCTGGCCTTGCCGGATCAGGAGAAGCCCTCCGCGACGACACCTCAGAGTCGCCCTCTTCGTAAGGCGGTGTGGCAGGGGGAGGCGTTTCGCTCTCCATCATCTCCGGAAGAAGATCCCCCGAAGACGAGCTCAGCTGAGAAGGGCTAAGATCCGAACTGCAAGATAAATACTTCGGTTATTTTCCTCAGAAGTAAGGTAGCATATCTTCACTATTAAATACCTTTTGATTACTTACAGCTCGTTAGAGGGCTGATCCCCGCGCGGACATTGTGCGGCAAGTACACCCTCTGAGGCAGGACCCTCTGGCGGAGATTTCTTCTCCCGTTTGGAAACCTTGATTTCCGGATCTTCGGAGGTAGTCATCTTCCTTCCCCGGGGAGAGAGAATGTTAGATTCTTCCCCTCGATTATCCTCCCTCGTGGAGGCGCTCATTCCCTCGGTTGGAATAGGTAGCGATGGAGGCCTGCTTTCGTCCTCTTTATTCCCCCCTTCGTCTTCCTTTAAGGGCACCGGACAAGGTGCTGGCTCGAGCATCTTTTCCAGCACCGGATTGTCCAAGCCTTCAGGAAGGGGGGCCGAACACCGGATCATCTTCGCCTTTGTTATCCAGTCCTGGTCAAAAAGCGATTCTTCAGAATGATGTCATGATAAATAAAAGGACGGTGTGTTCGGCCATGGGATTACTTACTTGGGCAGCGGTGCGGTTGCTGCTCAGGCTCACGTCCTCGGTAGTGTCCGGACACTCTATTTGGGGTCCGAAGAACGATTTGTACATCTCCTCGTGCGTCATGCCGAGGAAATTCTGAATAGTGCGCGGTCCTTCTGGGTTGAATTCCCACATGCGGAGGGGCCAGCGTTTGCAAGGCTGGACTCGACGAATCAGCATGACTTGCATTACCATAACCAAACTGAAATCTCCCTCGAAGAGATCTTGGATACGGCTCTGCAATATTGGCACGTCCTTGGCTGGACCCCAGCTCAGTCCCCTGCTGATCCATGACATCAGTTGTGGTGGAGGGCCCGAGCGAAAGGTGGGGGCAGCTACCCACTTGGCACTTCGGGGAGCTGTGACGTAAAACCACTCTCGTTGCCACAATCCGTACACCTCTGGAAAGGAACCCTTTCGCCATGGAGCATTAGCAATTTTGCTTATTAAAGCACCTCCGCACGCTGCGTACTGTCCCTCGACCATCTTCGGCTTCACATTGAAGGTCTTGAGCCACAAGCCGAAGTGAGGGGTAATGCAGAGGAAGGCCTCACAAACGACAATAAATGACGAGATGTGAAGAAGGGAGTCCGGGGCCAGATCGTGAAAATCCAGCCATAATAGAACATAAGACCCCTGACAAAGGGATCCAGAGCGAGGCCTAATCCTCGGAGGAAGTGGGAGACGAACACAACGCTCTCGTTGGGTTCAGGAGTAGGGACGACCTGCCCTCGGGTGGGCAGCCTATGCGAAATTTTGGTGGTCAGATATCTGGCCTCCCTCAACTTCTTGATGTCCTCCTCCGTGACGGAGGAAGACATCCACCGGCCTTGAAGGCTGGATCCGGACATGATTGAAGGTCCGAATCGCCTGACCTTGGCTTTGGGTGTTAGAACTCGAGGCGGGGGAGGGATTCGATTGAGCACGGGAGGGGAAAAAGTAACAGCCAAGTCCCTTTATAAAGAGGGTGAATATCAAGCGTCCTCCTCGTAGCCGTTTGGGACTTGCCTAAAATCTAGGAGTCCTAGGCACGGTTGGGTTACCCACGTCCGTATTGATGAGAATCCCGTAATAAGGGGAACACGATCTCTGCTTTGACAAGACATGTCAAGAAACCGCCTCACGTTATGTGCGGGGCTGGTTAAAGAAAAACGGTTCAAATAATTACAGGGCCGTGGTGTGATGTCATGCTGCCAAAACATGTCAGCAGATTAGATTTGTGGAAATATTATTCTCTCTACGGTGGTATGTGGAACTTATTTTGCAGGGTCGGACACTATCCTTGTATTCAAATTCTTTTGTGGTGTATTCGGAGGAGGAACCCGCCTTGCAATGCCGAAGACAACACTGCGCGCCGGACTCATCATCATTGAAGCCTGGTTCAGGGGCTACTGAGGGAGTCCTGGATTAGGGGGTCTCCGGACAGCCGAACTATATCCTTTGGCCGTACTGTTGGACTATGAAGATACAAGATTGAAGACTTCGTCCCGTGTCCGGACGGGACTCTACTTGGCGTGGAAGGCAAGCTAGGCAATACAGATATGTATATCTCCTCCTTTGTAACCGACCTTGTGTAACCCTAGCCCCTTCCGGTGTCTATATAAACCGGAGGGTTTTAGTCCGTAGGACAACATACAATCATACCATAGGCTAGCTTCTAGGATTTAGCCTATCCGATCTTGTGGTAGATCAACTCTTGTACTACTCATATTGTCAAGAATAAATCAAGCAGGACGTAGGGTTTTACCTCCATCAAGAGGGCCCGAACCTGGGTAAAACATCGTGTCCCCTGCCTCCTGTTACCATCCGCCTTAGACGCACAGTTCGGGACCCCCTACCCGAGATCCGCCGGTTTTGACACCGATAATCACTCCTATCATTGCAAGCAAGAAAATCTCTAGCAGTTTCTTCATCCATAACATAGCCCTCAGGCACAACAGGTAATTCATATCTAGGGGGAGAATCTTCATCATCACTTTCATCAATATTATTAGTTTCAATAATTTCATTCTCTCTAGCCCTAGCAAGTTGTTCATCAAAAAATTTACCAAGTGGCACAGTAGTATTAAGCATAGAAGTAGTTTCATCATAAGTATCAGGCATAGCAGAAGTGGCATCATTAATAACATGCGACATATTAGAATTAATAGCAGAAGAAGGTTTAGGTGTCGCAAGCTTACTCAAAACAGAAGGTGAATCAAGTGCAGAGATAGATGGTAGTTCCTTACCTCCCCTCGTAGTTGAGGGATAAATCTTGGTTCTTGGATCTTTCAAGTTCTTCATAATGATAAGCAGATATAAATCCCAAGTGACTCAAAGAATAGAGTTATGCTCCCCGACAACGGCGCCAGAAAATAGTCTTGATAACCCACAAGTATAGGGGATCACAACAGTTTTCGAGGGTAGAGTATTCAACCCAAATTTATTGATTCGACACAAGGGGAGCCAAAGAATATTCTCAAGTATTAGCAGCTGAGTTGTCAATTCAACCACACCTGGATAACTTAATATCTGCAGCAAAGTATTTAGTAGCAAAGTAATATGATAGTAGTAGTAACGATTCCAAAAGTAACGGTAGCAAAAGTAATATTTTTGTGTTTTTTAGTGATTGTAACAATAGCAACGGAAAAGTAAATAAGCGAAGAACAATATATGGAAAGCTCGTAGGCAATGGATCGGTGATAGAGAATTATATCGGATGCGGTTCATCATATAATAGTCATACATATGGTGATACAGAACTAGCTCCAATTCATCAATGTAATGTAGGCATGTATTCCGAATATAGTCACACGTGCTTATGGAAAGAACTTGCGTGACATATTTTGTCCTACCCTCCCGTGGCAGCGGGGTCCAATTGGAAACTAAGGGATATTAAGGCCTCCTTTTAATAGAGTACTGATATGTCTCCAACATATCTACTTTTCCAAACACTTTTGCCCTTGTTTTGGACTCTAACTTGCATGATTTGAATGGAACTAACCCGGACTGACGTTGTTTTCAGCAGAATTACCATGGTGTTATTTATGTGCAGGAGCAAACGTTCTCGGAATGACCTGAAACTTCACGGAGACACTTTTTAGAAAATAAGAAAAATACCTGCCAAAGATGAAGGCCAGGGGGCCACCACCTTGCCATGAGGGTGGGGGCGCCTGCCCCCCTAGGGCGCGCCCCCCTACCTCGTGGGCCCCCTGTTGCCTCTCCGACTCCAACTCCACCTCCATATATTGAGTTTCGGGGAGAAAAAAATCAAAGAGAAGAAATCATTGCGTTTTACGATACGGAGCCGCCACCAAGCCCTAAAACCTCTCGGGAGGGCTGATCTGAAGTCCGTTCGGGGCTCCGGAGAGGTGAATCTGTCGCCATCGTCATCATCAACCATCCTCCATCACCAATTTCATGATGCTCACCGTCGTGCGTGAGTAATTCCATCGTAGGCTTGCTGGACGGTGATGGGTTGGATGGGATCTATCATGTAATCAAGTTAGTTTTGTTAGGGTTTGATCCCTAGTGTCCACTATGTTTTGAGATTGATGTTGCTATGACTTTGCTATGCTTAATGCTTGTCACTAGGGCCCGAGTGCCATGATTTCAGATCTAAACCTATTATGTTTTCATCAATACATGAGTGTTCTTGATCCTATCTTGCAAGTCTATAGTCACCTATTATGTGTTATGATCCGTTAACCCCGAAGTGACAATAATCGGGATACTTACCGGTGATGACCGTAGTTTGAGGAGTTCATGTATTCACTATGTGTTAATGCTTTGTTCCGGTTCTCTATTAAAAGGAGGCCTTAATATCCCTTAGTTTCTGTAAGGACCCCGCTGCCACGGGAGGGTAGGACAAAAGATGTCATGCAAGTTCTTTTCCATAAGCACGTATGACTATGTTCGGAATACATGCCTACATTATATCAATGAACTGGAGCTAGTTCTGTGTCACCCTAGGTTATAACTTTTACATGATGAACCGCATCTGGCATAATTATCCATCACTGATCTGGTGCCTACGAGTTTTCCATATACTAGTTTACGCTTATTTACTTTCCCGCTGCTACTGTTACAATCACTACAAAATACCAAAAACATTACTTTTGCTGTCTTTACTTTTGTTGCCGCTACCACCACTATCATATTACTGTGCTACTAAACACTTTGCTGCAGATACTAAGTTTCCATGTGTGGTTGAATTGACAACTCAGCTGCTAATACTTGAGAATATTCTTTGGCTCCCCTTGTGTCGAATCAATAAATTTGGGTTGAATACTCTACCATCGAAAGCTATTGCGATCCCCTATACTTGTGGGTTATCAAGACCATTTTTTGGCGCCGTTGCCGGGGAGCATAGCTCTATTCTTTGAGTCACTTGGGATATATATCTGCTTATCATTATGAAGAACTTGAGAGATCCAAAAACCAAGATCTATCCCTCAATTACGAGGGGAGGTAAGGAACTGCCATCTAGCTCTGCACTTGATTCACCTTCTGTTATGAGTAAGTTTGCGACACCTACACCTGCTTCTGCTATTCATTCTGATATGTCGCATGTTATTGATGATGCCACTTCTGCTATGCATGATACTTATGATGAAACTACCTCTATGCCTGATACTACTGTGCCACTTAGTGATTTTCTTGATGAACAACTTGCTAGGGCTAGAGAAATTGAAAATATTGAATCTGATGATACTGATGAAAGTGATGATGAAGAACCACTTGCTATTCCTAAGGGTTATGTATTTGATCAAGATGCTTCTTTAGCCATTTTAGCTTGCAGAAATAGAACTAAACTTAAAATATTATTAGCTAAATGGAGTAAGCAATCTCTAAATGCTAGAACGAAACCTGACCCTGCTTTTGCTACTTCACCTATCTTTGTTACTGATAAGGATTATGAATTCTCTGTTGATCCTGATATAATTACTTTGGTTGAATCTGATCCTTTTTATGGTTATGAATCTGAAACTGTTGTGGCACATCTTACTAAATTGAATGATATAGCCACCCTATTCACTAAAGATGAGAGAACTTGCTACTTTTACATCCTTAAAATATTTCTATTCTCATTAAAGGGTGATGCTAAGATATGGTTTAATTCTCTTGATCCTGGTTGTGTGCGCAATCCCCAGGATATGATTTATTACTTCTCTGCTATATATTTCCCTGCTCATAAGAAACAAGCTGCTTTAAGGGATATATATAATTTTGTGCAAATTGAAGAAGAGAGTCTCCCACAAGCTTGGGGGAGGCTTCTCCAATTACTTAATGCTTTGCCTGATCATCCTCTTAAGAAAAATGAAATACTTGATATCTTTTATAATGGACTAACCGATGCCTCCAGAGATTACCTGGATAGTTGTGCTGGTTCTGTTTTCAGGGAAAGAACACCGGATGAAGCTGAAATTCTATTGAATGATATGTTGACAAATGAAAATAATTGGACACCTCCGGAGCCAATTCCTGAGCCTATTCCTAAACCAACTTCGAAGAAGCGGGGTATTCTATTTCTCAGTCCTGGAGATATGCAAGAGGCAAAGAAATCTATGAAAGAAAAGGGTATTAAAGCTGAAGATGTTAAGAATTTACCTCCTATTAAAGAAATACATGGTCTTAATTTACCGCCTGTTGAATAAACATATAATCTTAATCCTTTACCTATTGAAGGAACTCATGATCTTGATAACCCGACACAGGTAGTAAAGGTAAATTCTCTCTATAGATATGATAAAGTTGTAATCCCATTTACTAAAATTGCTAGCCCATGCTTAGATGAGTTTGATAAATTTATGGCTAAGCAAGAAGATTTTAATGCTTATTTTGGTAGACAATTGAAATACAATTCAAATATGCTTGGACACTTGGGTGATTATATGGCTAATGTTAAAGGTGAAATTAAACTTATTAGTAAACATGCTTCTATGGTTACCACTCAAGTAGAACAATTACTTAAAGCTCAAAATGATTTGCTCAATGAATTGAATAGTAAAGATAATGATAATGCTATTAGAGTGGCTACTAGAACTGGTAGAATGACTCAGGAATCTTTGTATCCTGAAGGCCATCCTAAAAGAATTGAGCAAGATTCTCAGAAAAATAATATAGATGCACCTAGCTCTTCTAAAAAGAAGAAAAAGAAAAATGATAGGACTTTGCATGCTTCTAGTGATCCTATTGTTGAAACACCTGAGAATCCAAATGATATTTCTATTTCTGATGCTGAAACACAACCTGGCAATGAACCTGAAACTAATGATAATGTTAATGATAATGTTTATGATGATGCTCAACCTAGTAATGATAATGACATAGAAATTGAACCTATTGTTGATCTTGATAACCCACAATCAAAGAATCAACGTTATGATAAGAAAGACTTTGTTGCTAGGAAACATGGTAAAGAAAGAGAGCCTTGGGTTCAGAAACCCATGCCTTTTCCTCCCAAACCATCCAAGAAAAAGGATGATGAGGATTTTGAGCGCTTTGCTGAAATGATTAGACCTATCTTTTTGCGTATGCGATTAACTGATATGCTCAAAACCAATCCTTATGCTAAGCACATGAAAGATATTATTACAAATAAAAGAAAGATACCGGAAGATGAAATTTCCACCATGCTTGCTAATTATACTTTTAAGGGTGGAATACCAAAGAAACTTGGAGATCCAGGAGTACCCACTATACCATGCTCCATTAAAAGAAACTATGTTAAAACTGCTTTATGTGATCTTGGAGCCGGTGTTAGTGTTATGCCTCTCTCTTTATATCGTAGACTTGATTTGAATAAGTTGACACCTACTGAAATATCTTTGCAAATGGCTGATAAATCAACTGCTATACCTGTCGGTATTAGTGAGGATGTGCCTGTTGTAGTTGCAAACGTTACTATTTTAACGGACTTTGTTATTCTTGATATTCCCGAGGATGATAGTATGTCTATTATTCTTGGAAGACCCTTTTCAAATACTGCAGGGGCTGTTATTGATTGCACTAAAGGCAATGTCACTTTTCATGTTAATGGTAATGAGCATACGGTACACTTTCCGAGGAAACAACCTCAAGTTCATAGTATCAACTCTATTGGAAAAATTCCATCGATTATATTTGGAGATTTTGAATTTCCTCTTCCTACTGTCAAGAAAAAATATGATATCCTTATTATTGGGGATGTGCATATCCACGTTGAGGTAACATAGTGTTATTCGAAATTTCTCCGGTTCCATGTTATTCAGAATGAGTTCATTAACAAGACTTGATAAACCTTGCTAGTGGATTCCTTTTGATGATCATGAGATGGATGAAACTAGAAGGCACAACCTTATGTACCCCACATTTACTTTCTGTTATTTATATTAAATAAAATTAAAATAAATATTTTCTGTCTGTTATCTGATTATCCGTGCAATATAAAAATACCTCGAAAATAAAAGTTCTCCAAATGCCCTGAAAATTAAATATGACTTTTTCTAGAATATTTGAGGATTTATGGAACTGGGAACACACCAGGGGGGTCAACCACCTGCCCACGAGGGTGGAGGGCGCGCCCACCCCCTTAGGGCACGCCCCCTGCCTCATGGGCCCACGGTGGCCCTCCTCCACTTATTCCTGCACCCACACACTTCATATTCATCCCCCAAACACGAATAACCAACTCAAACCCGAGTCCAAGCTCGTTTTGCTGCCATTTTCGATCTCCTTGCTCAAAGCACCTCTCACAAAACTGCTTGGGGAGATTGTTCCTTGGTATGTGACTCCTCCATTGGTCCAATTAGGTTTTGTTCTAGTGCTTTATTCATTGCAAATTTTTTGCTGCTTAGGTGACCCTGTTCTTGAGCTTGCATGTCAAATTTATATGGTCAAAAGTACTTTTGATGCATGATATAGACCCTAGGCACTTGTAGGAGTAGTTACTATCAATATTATTGAGTTTGGTTTACTTTTATTTTGAAGTTACTAAAAATTTCAGAATTTTTCAGAAAATGATGAGGAGACTTTTGAGGGGCTCATCGAGCCAAAGCTCGAAGGAGAAGGCACCGAAGCCTAAGTATAATTTGCCTCGCACCGCGGAGGTTCGGGCGTGTGAATGGCCTTCCGAGGGTTTCTTAAGAGCAGCCGGGATTTATGAAGATTTTCATGAGTTGGCTCAGACTGCAGGCCTTACCGCTTTCCTCCACGACCAATGCGGTCAGTATCTCTTGCTCACAAATACCCTTGTGCAAAACTTGCATTTTAATTCTAGGAACTCACCACCTACGGTGGAATTTCATTTATATGATGAGCATAAGGAGATGTCACTTTATGATTTCTGTCGGATTTGTTTAGTCCCTTTTGGGGGCAAGACAGAAGAACCACATCGTGATGATGTGGAGTGATTTATTGACACTATCACTGTAGGGGAAACAAGGAAGGTTTCCGATGCATGAATCACTAGCATACATTTTCCTGTTTTACGCTACTTTACATTATTTGCTAGTCGTTGCTTAATTGGTCGCGGAAACTGTGGAAACCTGAGTATCCCTGATATTATTATTTTGCACCACGGTTTATACAGTGATAACTCTTTTAGTATGGGCAGCATTATTGCCAAACGGTTAAGTCTAAACCGTACCAAGGGCCCCATCTTTGGAGGCATCTATGCTACACTCCTAGCTGCACATTTTAACATACCTATTAGGCATGCTGAGAAGGAAGAAAAAGTGATGCCTCGTGTTTATCTAGATTATAAAAGTATGGTGTCACATGATTTTATTGTTAAGAATAGGGAAGGAGAGCTTAAATACCAATTGTTCTTTAATAAACATCATCCTGAGACTATTACCTTGCCTGCTCCTTCTTTGTTTGATTTGACTATAGGCACGTACCTTGTTCTGTTTGCGGCTATCCACGCCTACCGGAACCCTGCACCAGCCGAGGAGCCAGAGCCGGAACCACAATTTGATCCTTCACGACAGTCTAATTACCAGTGGGATCCGGAGATGATTGTCAGCCAGTGGAAATCTGAGCCTTCTTCTTCCTCATCACAGTACGACCCCAACAACTATTATTATGGATATCCGCCAGGCCAGCCGTGGCCATAGACCAACTTAGGCCAAAAGCCTAATCTTGGGGGAGTACGTATTTCCCACCGACACTATATTCATGTTCACACACTCATTGCTAAATGTCGGTGCTCATACTTTTTCATTGTATCATCCATGCTAGTTTAATTTCCTTTTTATTCTTTCTTCTTGTGTGTTTAATAAACCTTAGGAAAAACCAAAAAAAATAGTTGTAGCTTTTAATTAGTTTAATTTACATGCTTGTAGTAATGATTAAAAAGAAAACCATAATTAAATTGTTGAAGAGGCTTGTCGGTGTCAAAACCGGCGGATCTCGGGTAGGGGGTCCCGAACTGTGCGTCTAGGCCGGATGGTAACAGGAGGCAAGGGACATGAAGTTTTACCCAGGTTCGGGCCCTCTTGATGGAGGTAAAACCCTATGTCCTGCTTGATTGATATTGAAGATATGAGTGTTACAAGAGTAGATCTACCACGAGATCAGAGAGGCTAAACCCTAGAAGCTAGCCTACGGTATGATTGTATGTTATGATTGTCATCCTACGGACTAAAACCCTCCGGTTTATATAGACACCGGAGAGGGTTAGGGTTACACAAGGTCAGTTACAAAGGAGGAGATATCCATATATGTATTGCCTAGCTTGCCTTCCACGCCAAGTAGAGTCCCATCCGGACACGAGACGAAGTCTTCAATCTTGTATCTTCATAGTCTAATAGTCCGGCCAATGGAGATAGTCCGGCTGTCCGGAGACCCCCTAATCCATGACTCCCTCAGTAGCCCCCGAACCAGGCTTCAATGACGACGAGTCCGGCGCGCAGTATTATCCTCGGCATTGCAAGGCGGGTTCCTCTTCAAATTCTGTGTACCTGTCGAAATAATGTCCGGTTCCTTGTGATGGTTTGTACTTCTTGGCTTCTACGCCCAATAATGGCTACTTTCCACGTGTCGAGCGAATGTAAAGAGCCAGGGTGTTTTCACATTTACCCCCCTAGATATGTAAATGAGCCGTCTATTTAAAAAGACGAGGATTCAGATCCAAATCACATCATCCTCCCTTGTCGAGTCTTCATCAGAGCGTACCCGACAGAGATCCATTCCACCATGGCCGGTCGACGCAGCTCCTCCTCTCGCACCTCTAGTTCCAAGCCTGGAGATTGGGAGAGATGTTCCATCCCTCACAGCAAATTGGTGATGCTTCAGTCCAAGGGATTTCTTCCCCCAGTGTACCTGGTCCCGGTTCGAGCCGGGCTTGCCACTTATAATGGCGGAGAGCAAGCGGAGAGCTGTCCCAATCCCTCCAAGGGAGAGCGGGTATGCCTTGTCCCTTATCTGGTAAGAGGGCTCGGATTCCCAATCCATCCGTTTCTCCGAGGGCTTCTGGAGTTCTATGGCCTCCAGCTACACAACCTTACGCCTGCCTCCCTGCTGCACATCGCGGGATTCGTAGCCCTTTGCGAGTTATTTTTGGGCTGTGAGGCTCACTTTGCTCTGTGGAAGAAGATGTTCTGCCTTGTGCCCCGTTCTAAGAAGGGATCTATATATCAAGTGGGCGGAGCCGAAGTGTGGCGTATCGCTGGGACCGGATATCTATCCGGGACCCTGAAGAAGACGTCCGAAGACTGGCCTTTGGAATGGTTTTATATAGAAGATGTCCCCCTTCCGGACCCTATTCAGATCGGCCTTCCGGAGTTTGACAACGCCCCTTTGAAGAAGCGCCAGAGCTGGCATCCACGGAGCCCCCTGGAGGAAGACGACCGGGACATTCTTTATCTGATGAGCTGGATAAGCTCTTTAGCTCGATCCGGATTGACCATGATTGAGGTCATGGCTATATGAATTATGCGAGGGGTGCAGCCGCTTCAGTATAGAGGCCACCCCATGTGGGACTTCAACGGGGAGGATGACGCCACCCTCCATGGCCGCAAAGGGCCGGGATCGGCTGCTGATCTAATAAAGATCTTGTCTACTTTGTACAAGGGAGAAGAGGAGGAGTTCCTCCGTATCAACCCGCAGGGCGGATTCTCCATGTACAATCCTTCGAGCTGGGTAAGCGGAGATTTTTTTCTCGCCCATCCGTTTAGTATTCCTGTAGTTTAAGTATTCATTCTAGCGATTTCATCGCAGGAGCTGCGCCAGGCAGTAAAGGAGATAAACAACCCTCCTCCACAGCCCGAGGACCCCGGACGGTCCTTTGACCCGGCCTCCCAAGAGGATCCGGACATATCCGTGGAGCTGATCGATGGGGTTTTTTACCAAGGGAGTAATGACAATACCTTGGTGGCCATTACGGCCGATTACCCTGGGCTAGTTTCAACTTCACAGGTGACTGAGACCGAAATCCCAGCACTTCAAAAGGGGTCCGTCCTTGTGCTCTCCTTTTTTTCATTGCCATATAACAGCCGTGTCTTGCAAGGGAGGTCCTAGGGGTAGAAGGCCGAGCCTATGGCAACTAGCCAACAAGGGGCCGCTAGGCCAGGCAGGCTGAAAAGATCCGCAGTCCGGATTGAGGCACTGGCGCAGCGGTATAGTGCGCCATCTTTATTGCAAGACATTACTTACAGGGGCATATTAACGCTCGTGCCTTCTTTTCAGGAGAAAGAGCGCTCGTCGGACTATACCCGGAGAGGCTACCAACCACGCATCCACAAGCCAGGCTCCAAGGCCGGACTCAGGGGTGGGAACGAGTACAAGGCGTGCACCGGGTGCTCCTCCGACAGAGGATACGGATGGACTATATGCCACCCCTTCCGAGGTGGAAAGTGCCATGAATCATAGACGTCGCCGGACTGTTCTTCGTGACGCTTGTTTCTCCCAAGAGGCTTTAGATGCCTTCAACTCGGGAGATGCGCACCTCCGTGCCGCTCAAAATGGTCTAGCCAGAGCCACGGAGCAGTATGTAAAAGACATACGGGTGAGAAAATTTGATGATTATATATATATCAGTAGCCCCTGAGACTTGAAACAGTTAGGATAACTGGTTTAAGGATCATTTGTTATGTAGGTTCTTACAGAAAAGAATACTCAACTGTCCCAGGAGCTGGAAGAGTGCAAAGACCAACTTCAGGCCGCACTGTCCGCCGCAGGGGAGCCCAAAGAGACCCCCGCTGGTAACATATCCGTCAAATGATAAGTATCATATTGGAGTGCGGCTTTATATGCAAATTTGATGAAAAAATTGCAGATGACGCTGGAGTGAATCCGGATAAGCAACAACTCAAGCACCAGCTGAAGGCTGGTGAGAGCGTGCTTACAAGGGTGAGGCAGGAGAAGAATGATCTCCAAGATGCCAACACCAAGCTGGGCGTGGAACTGAAAGATGTTTGTGCCCAACTGTCGAACTCTGTTAAGGAGAATCGATGGCTTCAGCATGGCATATTTAGTAAGTGCTTGAACGAACTTAAAAAGAGTTCGGCGGGGAAGCTGGCTGACAGAGTTATGTCTGTAGGTATGTTAACAGGTCGTCCTGCCGAGGAGATGCCTAGTTCGATGAGTGATCTTCTTCCCAAGCTCGCACAGTTGCACAAACGAGTTCGGCAGGTGATGCAAGGCATTGCCCAGGCCTTGTGGCCGTCCATCTCCCTACCCGTAGGCCTCAGAGAGCTTGCAGAAAAGCTGAAGGGAGCACGGCGGCGCTTCCGATTATGGAAGATATCGGCCTGCCATCAGGGCGCCAGGGAAGCTTGGGCGATGGTGAAGACACGGTACACGAAGGCTGACCCGAACCACATGGCCGAAGTCGGACCTGTGGGGCCTGATGGCAAGGAGATCCCTGTAAATTTAGTGTATGGCCAAGTAGAATTGGCCGCAAAGTATTCCCAACAGGACTGTAGACTAGACAGCCTATTGGATGGCATTGAAGAGGAATTCAACCAGTCAGATTGACTATGTAATTGTAAAGTGACATATATGATGCCTTCTATCCGGATTGTAGATCGTTTGTCATGGCGGACCTTTTCGCTTCAACCTCGGGACCCGACAGTCCGGAGTGTATCCGAATACCCTCTCGGTTATATAAGAACCGGGGCATGCGTGGAGACTAGGCATAGGGGTCATTAGTGCTTTATCAGACAAGTGCCCAACTAGTTGTGTTATATTACATGAGTAGTAAGAAACATCTTCCAGAGAGAATAGTTCCGTTAAGGGTTCCTTTCCCTAGGTAGGCATGCCCTAAAGTGCATGTCCGGACTGCGACAAGAAGCGCAGTAAAAACGTCTGGGGGCAGATATGGTTAATAAATAAAAGTCATCTTTTGTTCAATGACCGAATATTCTCTTAAGAACGCTAGCTTTCGGCTTCACCCAGCCTGAGGTACACGTCCGGCTGACCCGGCGGTAACAATCGCAGAGGTGCTCCCCTTATGCTCTAGTCGAATTAACGGGAACGTAGGGCATAAATACAAGAGCCAGGCAACCCAGCTTGGCCAAAACTTAAGTCATATCGATGCATATAATGGTGAAAAAAGGTACATGCGGAAGTATAACACATGTGTTGGGCGTGATGTCCAGGTAAATAATTTAAGCTTCTGTGAAAGAAGCTCCCAGGTGTAGATAGTGCGGCTAGCACCTCTGTAATGTACAAGTGAGGCACAAGGTGACCCGTGAAGGTCTTAGAGGAATAAAATAAAGAAAGGGAAACAAGACAGACGACGCATATGCGGAAAATGGACAAAGGGAGGGGACTAACATAAAGTCTGATGCTAGGCGTAGAATCTTCGGAGCCTGGCTGCGTTCCATGGGTTCGGCTCAAGTCGACTAGTCGATGCATCCCGCAGTCGGTACGCTCCGCCGGTCAGAACTTGGTCGATGATGAAGGGACCTTCCCATTTGGGCTCTAGCTTGTTATTTTTCTTATCCGGCAGCCGGAGAACTAGTTCGCCAATGTTATAAGTTTTGGCTCGTACTTCTTTGCTTTGGTATGTGCGAGCCTCTTGCTGGTAAAATGCGGAACGGGCTTTGGCTACATCGCGCTCTTCCTCCAAGGTGTCCACACTGTCCTGCCGATCGAGCTCAGCTTCTCTTTCTTCGTACATGCGCACTTGAGGTGACTCATGAATTATGTCACAGGGCAGGACTGCCTCTGCGCCGTACACCATAAAAATGGTGTGTATCCGGTACTACGATTTGGCGTGGTCCGCAGCCCCCAGAGTACGGAGTCGAGCTCCTCTACCCAGTGCGTGTCAGACTCTGTTAAGGAGCGCACTAGTCTGGGTTTAATGCTGCTCATTATAAGACCATTTGCTCGTTCGACTTGACCGTTGGTTTGTGGGTGGTAGACTGAAGCATAATCGAGCTTGATGCCCATTTTGCTGCACCAGAGTTTTACCTCGTCGGCCGTGAAGTTTGTGCCGTTATCAGTGATGATGTTGTGGGGGACGCCATAGCGATGTACAACCCCGGATATGAAATCTATCACCGGTCCGGATTCGGCTGTTTTAACCGGTTTGGCCTCTATCCATTTGGTGAATTTATCCACCATGACCAATAAGTATTTTTTTCTTGTGGGTTCCACCTTTAAGGGGTCCAACCATGTCAAGCCCCAGACCGCAAAGGGACATGTAATGGGGATTGTTCGAAGGGCGGTGGGTGGCATATGGCTTTGATTTGCAAAGAGCTGGCAACCGGCGCACCGCTGGACTAAGTCCTGTGCGTCTGCCCGGGCCGTTGGCCAGTAGAATCCTGTACAGAAGGCCTTGCTCACAAGAGCCCGGGCTGCGGCGTGATGACTGCCGAGTCCGGCATGAATTTCTGCCAAAAGGTTCTGTCCTTCCTCTTCGGAGATGCACCGTTGAAGGACTCCGGTAGCGCTCTTTTGTACAATTATCCCTCGTGGACCCTGTAGGCCTTTGATCGCCGCACTATGCAGCGTGCCTCATTTTGGTCCTCCTGGAGTTCCTGTCTAGTTAAGTAGGCCAGGAATGGTTCTGTCCACGGGGCAATAATGGCCATTATTTCGTGGGCTGATTGTGTTATTTCGGTGGCGGAGCCTCTGATTGTGTCAAAGAGTTCAGTATCGGGTATTTTGGCCAGGTCCGGACTGTTGTTACTGGTGTCCCCTTCCCATGTTACGGATGGCTTGAAAAGCCTTTCCAGAAAAATGTTGGGAGGGACCACGTCGTGTTTTGCGCCAATGCGAGCGAGGATATCCACCGCCTGATTGTTTTCCCGAGCCACATGGTGAAATTCGAGCTAGCAGATCTTGATCAGCTTGAAGCTGTTGCTGCTTTTTCTTCAGGCTATTTGTCGTGGCCATAAGCCTGCACTTGAAGCGCTCTTGTTTGACGGGATCCTCTGGTACGGCGAATTCATCGTCGCCGAGGCTTGCCTCGTCTTCGGAGGGGGCATGTAATTGTCATCCTCCTCCTCTCCACCAGCCGCTCTCTCAGGAGAGCTGGCTCCTTCATCCTCCTGATCTAACTCTTGCTGGAGGGGGTTTTCGTTGTCTTCGGCGCTATCCGGAGTGTTATTATCTCCCATGCCGGTATCACCACTTTTGCTTTGGCGGGACTTAGAGCGGTGCCGCTGACGTCGGCGCTTGGGTTGCTTCTTGGAGGGGTCATCCTCCGCTATCTCGTCGTCGTTGCCTTCAAAGGGTGTATCCACCATGTATATGTCATACGACAGGTGGCTTTCCAGTGCCCTGTAGGTGCTGGTTCATGTTCGTCTCCTACATCGTCGTCCATACCGTCGATGTCTTCGGAGTCGAAGTCGAGCATGTCGGTTAAATCATCGACAGTGGCTACAAAGTGGGTGGTGGGTGGGCGTCGAATTTCTTCGTCGTCCGCATCCCAGTCATGTTGGCCATGATCCGGCCAGGGCTCTCCTGACAAAGAGAGAGACCTTAGTGAATTCAGAATGTCGCCGAAGGGCGAGTGCTGAAAGATATCCGCAGCGGTGAATTCCATGATCGGCGCCCAATCGGGTTCGATTGGCAGGGGTGCGGATGGTTCGGGGTCCGGAGGAGAGTCCAGCACCTTGGAGTCACGGGCTGCGCAGAGGATTATGCTAGTGTTTGGCTCGATCGCCGTCGAGACTGCAGCCCCTGAGGCAGTGTCTAGCCACCCGTCCTCGATTGGCGCAGCTGGCTCCGAGCTAAGGGTCGGAGCTGATGCGGGCGCGGCCTCTGGGGTACCGTCCGATGGCAGAGCTAGGTCATACCCATCGCGACAGTGCAGCGCGTCCGGCTGTGGCTTGAATCCGTCGAAGATCAAGTCCCACGGATGTTGGCTGTGTAATTCAAACTTCCAAATCTGACCTGATGGCCAGGGGCATAGCTTTCAATCTGCTCCAGATGTCCAAGCGAATTAGCCCACAGTGCAAAGCCGCCGAATACGAAGATCTGTCCGGGGAGAAAAGTCACACCCTGGACCGCATTGTTATCGATGATAGTAGGAGACATCAAGCCTAACAGCGACAACACAGAGGAACTCTCAATGAAAGCACCAATGTCGGTGTCAAAACCGGCGGATCTCGGGTAGGGGGTCCCGAACTGTGCGTCTAGGCCGGATGGTAATAGGAGGCAAGGGACACGAAGTTTTACCCAGGTTCGGGCCCTCTTGATGGAGGTAAAACCCTACGTCCTGCTTGATTGATATTGAAGATATGAGTGTTACAAGAGTAGATCTACCACGAGATCAGAGAGGCTAAACCCTAGAAGCTAGCCTACGGTAAGATTGTATGTTATGATTGTCGTCCTACGGACTAAAACCCTCCGGTTTATATAGACACCGGAGAGGGTTAGGGTTACACAAGGTCGGTTACAAAGGAGGAGATATCCATATACGTATTGCCTAGCTTGCCTTCCACGCCAAGTAGAGTCCCATCCGGACACGAGACGAAGTCTTCAATCTTGTATCTTCATAGTCTAACAGTCCGGCCAATGGAGATAGTCCGGCTGTCCGGAGACCCCCTAATCCAGGACTCCCTCAAGGCTCTTATATGCATTATTGTTGATATGATAAAAGAGCCCATATTGCCTTGTCGTCTCCTGTTTATTGAATGCTTGCAGATCCCAGCTTAGTCCAATGCACGTGCACTATTATTATTATTCACATCGTTCGGTCGTGCAAGTGAAGGGCAATTATGATGATATATGATGGACTTGCTGAGATGAGAAAAGCTGGTATGAACTCGACCTCTTTTGTTTTTGTAAATATGATTAGTTCATCGTTCCTGATTCGGCCTATTATGAATAAACATGTTTGCAATGACAACTAGATATCATAGTTTCTTGTGCCATGCTTGATTAGCTATGAGTTATAATGATTTACCTTGCGTGCCAACATGCTATTGAGATGGTTATGATGTGGTATGATAGGGTGGTATACTCCTCTGAATGATTTAAGTGACTTGACTTGGCACATGTTCACGCATGTAGTTGAAACAAAATCAACATAGCCTTCACGATATTTATGTTCATGGTGGATTATATCCTACTCATGCTTGCATTCGATGTTGATTAATTTTAATGCATGTTCATGACTGTTGTCGCTCTCTAGCTGGTCGCTTCCCAGTCTTTTGCTAGCCTTCACCTATACTAAGCGGGAATACTGCTTGTGCATCCATCCCTTAAACCCCAAAGTTATTCCACATGAGTCCACTATACCTACCTATATACGGTATCTACCTGCCGTTCCAAGTAAATTTGTATGTGCCAAACTCTAAATCTTCAAATAAATATCATGTTTTGTATGCTCGAATAGCTCATGTATCAACTAGGGCTGTTTGTATCTTCCATGTTAGGCAGGTTATTCTCAAGAGGAGTGGACTCCGCTCCTCACTCATGAGATAAATGGCTGGTCGCCGGGATGCCCAGTCCCATGCTTTATGCAAACTAAATCAAAATAATTGCAAACAAAACTCCCCCTGGGACTCTTGTTAGTTGGAGGCACTCGTTGTTTCGAGCAAGCCATGGATTGATGCTTGTGGTGGAAGGGGGAGCATAAACTTTAGCATTCTGTTTGGGAACCGCCTATAATGTGTGTAGCATGGAAGATATCGCCATCTCTTGGTTGTTATGTTGACAATGAAAGTATACCGCTCAAAATATTATCCACCTCTATTTCAAAACCAAGCTCTGGCACCTCTACAAATCCCTGCTTCCCTGTGCGAAGGGCCTATCTATTTACTTTTATGCTGAGTCATCATCCTCTTATTAAAAAGCACCAGTTGGAGAGCACTGTTGTCATTTGCATTCATTATTGTTAGTGTACATTGAGTATGACTTGACTGGATCTCTTTTACCATGAATTACAATGTCTAGTCAGTCCTTGGTCTTTAAAGGTGCTCTGCATTTATGTTATGCGGTCTCAGAAAGGGCTAGCGAGATACCATCTTGTTATATCATATTATGATTGTTTTGAGAAAGTGTTATCATCCGAGATTTATTATTATTGCTCTCTAGTTGATTATGCTATTGATATGAGTAAACTTGATACCTATGCGTTATTGTGAATGTGGTTAGTTATAATATTTGCTGAAAATTTGAATGCTGGCTTTACATATTTACAACAACAAGAGCAAACAGAGTTTGTAAAAGTTTTTCTTTATCACTTTTAGTTTGTCAACTGAATTGCTTGAGGACAAGCAAAGGTTTAAGCTTGGGGGAGTTGATACGTCTCCAACGTATCTACTTTTCCAAACACTTTTGCCCTTGTTTTGGACTCTAACTTGCATGATTTGAATGGAACTAACCCGGACTGACGCTGTTTTCAGCAGAATTACCATGGTCTTATTTATGTGCAGGAGCAAACGTTCTCGGAATGACCTGAAACTTCACGGAGACACTTTTCAGAAAATAAGAAAAATACCTGCCAAAGATGAAGGCTAGGGGGGCCACCACCTTGCCACGAGGGTGGGGGCACGCCTGCCCCCCTAGGGCGCGCCCCCCTACCTCGTGGGCCCCCTGTTGCCTCTCCGACTCCAACTCCACCTCCGTATATTGAGTTTCAGGGAGAAAAAAATTAAAGAGAAGAAATCATCATGCTTTACGATACGGAGCCGCCGCCAAGCCCTAAAACCTCTTGGGAGGGTTGATCTGGAGTTCGTTCGGGGCTCCGGAGAGGGGAATCCGTCGCCATCGTCATCATCAACCATCCTCCATCACCAATTTCATGATGCTCACCAGCGTGCGTGAGTAATTCCATCGTAGGCTTGCTGGACGGTGATGGGTTGGATGGGATCTATCATGTAATCGAGTTAGTTTTGTTAGGGTTTGATCCCTAGTGTCCACTATGTTCTGAGATTGATGTTGCTATGACTTTGCTATGCTTAATGCTTGTCACTAGGGCCCGAGTGCCATGATTTCAGATCTGAACCTATTATGTTTTCATCAATATATGAGTGTTCTTGATCCTATCTTGCAAGTCTATAGTCACCTATTATGTGTTATGATCCGTTAACCCCGGAGTGACAATAATCGGGATACTTACCGGTGATGACCGTAGTTTGAGGAGTTCATGTATTCACTATGTGTTAATGCTTTGTTCCGGTTCTCTATTAAAAGGAGGCCTTAATATCCCTTAGTTTCCGTAAGGACCCCGCTGCCACGGGAGGGTAGGACAAAAGATGCCATGCAAGTTCTTTTCCATAAGCACGTATGACTATGTTCGGAATACATGCCTACATTATATCAATGAACTGGAGCTAGTTCTGTGTCATCCTAGGTTATGACTGTTACATGATGAACCGCATCCGGCATAATTCTCCATCACCGATCCATTGCCTACGAGCTTTCCATATATTGTTCTCCGCTTATTTACTTTTCCGTTGCTATTGTTATCATCACTACAAAATACCAAAAACATTGCTTTTACTACTGTTACCTTTTGTTACCATTATCACCACTATCATATTACCTTGCTACTAAACACTTTGCTGCAGATATTAAGTTTCCAGGTGTGGTTCAATTGACAACTCAGCTGCTAATACTTGAGAATATTCTTTGGCTCCCCTTGTGTCAAATCAATAAATTTGGGTTGAATACTCTACCCTCGAAAACTGTTGCGATCCCCTATACTTGTGGGTTATCAAGTACCGGACCAAAGCATTAACACATAGTGAATACATGAACTCCTCAAGCTATGGTCATCACCGGGAGTGATCCTGATTATTGTCACTTCGGGTTGCCGGATCATAACACATAGTAGGTGACTATAGACTTGCAAGATAGGATCAAGAACTCTCATATATTGATGAAAACATAATAGGTTTGGATTTGAAATCATGGCACTCGGGCCCTAATGACAAGCATTAAGCATAGCAAAGTCATAGCAACATCAATCTCAGAACATAGTGAATACTAGGGATCAAACCCTAACAAAACTAACTCGATTACATGATAAATCTCGTCCAACCCATCACTGTCCAGCAAGCCTACGATGGAATTACTCACGCACGGCGGTGAGCATCATGAAATTGGTGATGGAGGAAGGTTGATGATGACGATGGCGACGGATTCCCCTCTCCGGAGCCCCGAACGGACTCCAGATTAGCCCTCCCGAGAGAGTTTAGGGCTTGGCGGCGGCTCCGTATCGTAAAACGCGATGAATCATTCTCTCTGATTTTTTTCTCCCCGAACACGAATATATGGAGTTGGAGTTGAGGTCGGTGGAGCTCCAAGGGGCCCACAAGGCAGGGGGCGCGCTCAGGGGGGTTGGGTGCGCCCCCACCCTCGTGGACAGGGTGTGGCCCCCCTGGCATGGATCTTTCTTCCAGTATTTTTTATATATTCCAAAATAATTCTCCGTTGATTTTCAGGTCATTCCGAGAACTTTTATTTCTGCACAAAAATAACACCATGGCAATTCTGCTGAAAACAGCGTCAGTCCGGGTTAGTTCCATTCAAATCATGCAAGTTAGAGTCCAAAACAAGGGCAAAAGTGTTTGGAAAAGTATATACGATGGAGATGTATCATGATGCCCCCCTTGCCTTTGTTGGGTGCAAGCAATTGTTGTGTTTGTGTGCAAGTACTGCTAACGTTGTTAGTGTGGTGCCTCCTACTGGTTCGATAAACCTTAGTTCTTAACTAAGAGAAATACTTTCTGTTGCTATGCTAACCTTTCCACTCCGGGGAATCCAACAACTCCTACGGGAGTAGCAATGCCTAATAGTGCTTAGCTAGAGCACGTATGCCGACAAGGTATTTAATAGGTTGAAAATGGAGAACGCCAAAAAGGGCTTACTCCCAATGTCACCTGGTACAGTACTTTGCAAGAATCAGTGTCCTTGAATGGCTGATGAGTGGATACAGATGAATGATCGAACTCCTGCATGCCAGAATTGATCTCCCCTATAGTCCAGCTTCGATGATGCCATAACATTACCGTTTCCACAATTAAGGTCGTAAGACCGGAACAACACATTAGGTTTCGTGGATTCCCATTATCTCATATTGTCTTCGCTCCTCATAGATATCAACACCTATCACCTGGAGGACACAGACTCACTAAACAATATGTGTTATCTGTGTAGGTCTTCGAATCATGTTGCATGGGCTCTTAAATTGGACAACACACATTATGTTCACCACAGATAAACAAATTAGTGAACAATCATAGAACTATTGCGACAAATGATGGCATATATAATAGACACAAATGAATTTCATCAATCCCCTACATCTCCAACACCTATGGGGAATTGCTCATGCATGAGAGGGGGATAACCAAATAACTCCAGATGTCAAACAAAGGGAATTCATCTCAATAATATCAAAAAGATTTGTAATAAGATGAATGATTGAACAAGTCTCGATCTCGAGATGAGTATGAATAGTGTCACAAACCCTAATCTTACAACTTGGAATTCCTCCCCCTATGGTGATGTTGCGATGAATGAAATGGAGATGGGGCGGAAGAAATGGGATGGATCTCCGAGAATTCTTCTCCGTATCTCTTCTCTCTCTGTTATGAACGTGGTGGCGACTGCTCCTCTCTGTATTCGATATTGTCCCCTTCACAAAAGGCTTCTGTAGATAAGGGGGTGGCGACATCGTGTGGTATGACCGCTGGTACGAGCGGGTGCACTTGTACCATGCGTCGTCTTGCGCTATGTTGCCTCTATTACACTTTTGCCCAAAAGGAAAATTGCCCCAAATAGCTTCATTTGCTAGGGTTTGATTGGTTTCCTTCCAAATAAGTACTATATTCCTGCACATCAATAAGAAAAACATGTTTTCTTTTTTCTCGAAGGATTAGCGCTAGAAAGATACAAGAATTATTAAAAACGACATCAAACCCCTCTTATAAAAGTGACAAAATATCGAGTAATCACTCTCCCACTGGTCGGTCCATGCTGGCGTTCGGGATTGAGTAGACTATGGTGGAGGCGCAAATAGCGAGAGGAGGCAAAACCCTAACTCGTTTTCGATGTGTGTTTGCTTGTGGCTGGTTGTCGTATATATAGGAGGACCAAGGTGGTATCGTGTCGTGATCACAATCTCAAAGCGACTTGATTTCCAAACTTATTGGACAAGAAAACAATCAACTTGTCTGCCAAGACATAAAAAAAATAAAACGGCAAAAAGAAACCACGCCCCTGCAATGTCACGGGCCAGATTTTGGCGGACCATTTACGCGCATGTCCAATGTTGCACGCCAGCACCCAGCCAGGTGGGCAGGGCGAGCACGTGTGTGTGGTGTTCTCTTTCTCTCCTTAACCTATCATTTAGTGGAGTGCAGAGAACCCGCTATTTAAGTTGGTTTCACACCTCCTCCACTTTCAGCGTGGGACTAAACTTTAGAACCACCTCTTGCCATTTTTTTCATGGGATTTTGAGATTTACAATAGGAATTACAGAAAATCTTCATCGGCCAAGCCCATTATTCTAACACTTGCTAGGGTAACTAGGTTTTCTCCCACTTATTATGATTCGTTTGAGGAGCCTCTGAATGATATTATACCCCTCCTCTTAGGCGATGTAACTGTTATTCCGAATTAATAAAGTTCTATCATTTATTAAAAAAATGTTATTCTTAATTGATGTCATGTAACTGTCGCCTGGATCAGCCAGGTATGTGCTTGTAATGCTCGGAGCATATGCATGAAGCAAGAACATTGCATCTCATGAAGCAAGAACTTCAGGCGTTTGCGGTATCAAATGTGAGATGTTTACTCGCCGTACTTCGAGATGTGCAAACATGATCTTGCCATGTGTCTCTGCACTTTGTCATGATCATCTTGAGGACACGTATAACCACATTGCAACTGATGACAAGACAAATCGAGGATCAGAAAAACTAGTTAAGCTGTCTCTGATTTCTGCAGTGGGCGAGCAGATTAAACAGCAACATGCAGAAAGACGGGTCTCAAAATCAAAGTCTGATCCATGACAACGACGACGAACATACTGCTACAAACAAGATGAAAATTAAGGTTGGCAATGGAGAACCCAACAAACGATCATCAGCAGCAGTAGTGATGCAGAGTATTGTCTTTCTTCACCCTCTTCCTTCTCCTATCCTGTTCCCTGTGCAGCGGTGTTGTCTTGCTACGATCTGTCTCGTCAATGGCGATGGGGGGCAAAAACTTGGACGGTCGGTCAGTAGGAGGGGGTGGCGAGGGCCAGCTCGGTGCCCACTCTGCCGCCGCCGCCGGTCGTCGTCGTCTTCCCGCCTTCCGGCGATGGACGGACGGCGGTGGCTCCGCACGGGAACGGCAGCGACGCCGCGTCCTGCGCCGTGTGCCGGAGCTGCAGGTCGAGGCCGCTGTCAACCCTGGGGCTGCTGCTGGTGGCCGGCGGCTGCGGAGGGTGCTGGACCGGCGAGTCCGGGGCGGGGAGGAGCAGGAGCTTGGTGGAGGAGGCGGCGTTGGTGGAGGAGGCCGACGGCGGCGTGGGCGGGAGCTCGAGGCCGCCATCCATCGCGCACTCGTCGTCGTCCACGGACGCGACTCTCGCCGCCGTCGGTGTCCGCGGGGACGATGGTTGCGCCTCGTCCGGCCACTCCCTGCACTTCCCGCCGTCGCCGTCGACGTCGGCGAGCTGGTCGCCTGCGCCATTGCTCTCCTGCCTGTCAGCTTCGCCGCACTCCCTGGCGCACAGAAGAAGACGCGGCTCCGGTCCCATGATCCGCAGCTGCTGCTGCTGCTGCTGCTCCCCAGCATTCAGAAGCTGCATGCCCTCCTGTTCATCACACACACAGCACTAAATTACCAAATCATTCCTCAAATCTGATGCTAATATGTAATCATCAGGCACAGAATCTTGGAGCAAATGCCATCATAACAAGAAATCAGAAAGATTATTCATCATTCATCATGCAACTGGTGCAGTTGATGAACTGCAGCGAAGTGTACCTTGAGAGACAGGAAAGAAGTGGAGAGAGCAGCCACCTGCTGCTCCAGCCTGGTGTTCTTCTCAAGCACAGCCTCATACCTCTCCTGCACAACAGATTCAGAATCAACTCCACATCAGGCACATGATTAACTCATCAAGAAATGCAGCTAAAGTTGATCTGTACAGTACAATGAGAACAGGAGCTGGGCAAATATTTGGTTAAAATTCAGATGTACCTTGAGGAACAGAACCTCCTCCTCCAGCTTGCCATTCGCCCGTGCCGCGCTCACGTACTTCTCCTGAAGACAGATGCACAGCAACGGCTTCAGCATGATCAACAATGTGGAGACAACAATTCAGCCAGGAAAGTAGAATCTGATTGTTCAGATTTAACTTGGCAGGCATTTCTTGCAAGATAACTAACTAACTAGATAAGTATGATTTTTTTTTTGATAAACTAGATAAGTATGATGAATTTAAACTGAGGAGTTGCAGCAGTACCTCCAAGGACTGAACTTGCTTTTCCAGATTGCCATTGGCCTTCAGCACACACTCATACTTGTCCTGCAAATAAGATCATCATGAGTTCAAGATCAGCTAAGGAAATGCTCCATGGAATAAAGAAAAAGAAAGTGAACTTTGCAATTCTTACAGCACTAGTGGAAAGAGAGATGCATTCTGATGATTAAAACTACCAATGTCAAGTGTACTTGCAGATCATCATTGGAAATAAAAAGGTGCCTGGCCTAAACATCCACCTTAACCTCAGGTGTGAAAAATGAAATGTGAGAAGCAAAGCTGAGAAAGATTAGTGTGTACTGCAGGTGTCCCTGCAATGCCTTTCCAGAGGAGACAAATTGAGAGCTACAAATGTACCATGCTTTGGAAAGGCAAACCTGCTCCTGCATCTTACAAATTTCTGATGCAGTACTGCAATGCAATGTAATACTATGAGGCAACCAAAACCAAGAATTGCCACATGGAAGCAACTCAAATGTCAAATTTTCTTTCTTGATGTAATTGAAAATCCAAAAACAAGACTATCACAAAACCAAGACTATCACCAAAGACTTTCCACTTCCAAGCAAACTCAAATGTCAAAGTTCTTTCTGTAACTGAAACTCCAACACCAAAGTTTTCACAGAAGATGGAACCAGAAACATGCAAACCCTGACAGCTGACAAGTGTGCATCACAACTAAGGGTACCGGCTACATCCATGCATGCATACAACATTTTCCCCAAAAAGAATTTACTTCAACAAACTTACATGATGCAGAACAGGGAGATGTAATTTTGACAGCAAACATACATGATGCAAACAGAGAGATGCAAAGCAAAGAGATGCATATCTCAGGACAGATAAGTGTGATCACCTGATAAGGCTCATGAGAAATGCAGGCTTTGACTGCCTCAGGTTTCACCTCATTGTTCATTGTGCCTTGATGTGCCTTCACCAGCTGCTGCATGTGCCTTCATACACAAATTCAGAGCAACAGGATTCAGTGCCAACACAAAACTAGCATTGCTACTAACTGTATGCAAAAAATGTTGACAATTGTAACAAAATGTTACAAAATTCAGTCTTAACAGTACAGAAATGTTAGTAATTCAGCACAAATGATCAACTTTAGCACAAACATTTCTTTGTCACATGCAAGAATCAATGGAAGATCGTATCAGCATTGCACTGCATTCTCCGGTTAGACCAATCCAAGAAGATGAAGAAGAAATTGCAAGAGAAGATGGCAGGAGAACAGGGAAAAGGAGACCTTTTTACTCCGGCGAGCTCCTTGGTGAGCTCCTCCACCTGCCTCTTTGCCTTGAGCGCGTAGCCGTCGGCGGACACGGGGTCCCCGCGCTTCCACCCTGGAGGCGGCACCCAGTAGGGGTCGACGCCGACCTCCCGGCGCAGGGCCGCGAGCTCGGCCGGCTCGAGCCAGTACTCCATGGCGCCGTCGGCGGTGTGGCGGCGGCGGATGCGCTCGGCACTGCCGCGCGGCACCTTGTCCGCGGTGTGCTTGAGGAGGTGGTCGAGGAGGCCCGTGTCGCCGATGTGCTTGCGCGCCGCCTGCCGCAGCTCGCCGCGGGGGACGGTCTTGCCGGGGCGCGCGCCGAAGCGGCGCAGGACGCCGAGCAGGGACGCCTCGGCGGCCGCGTAGCGCGTGGCCGTCCACCGGTCGACCATGCCGCGCGGCGCCGCGGCCAAGGCGGCGGTGGTGGCCTCCTCGGCCTTGACTGCGCGAGCGGGCTTCGTCTCCGGCTCCTCCGTGACGGTGACGGCGCGGCCGCAGAGAGGAGCCTTGCTCTTCCTCTCCCTCTTGACGGCCACCAGCACCACCGCCGTGCGCTCCTCCTCCGGCAGGCCCCTCTTCCTCTCCGTCTTGACCGCGGTGCGCTCGTCCCGGCCGCCGCGCTTCTCCTCCTCCGGCAGGTTCGTCTTCTTCTCCTTCTTGACCACCTTGCGCTCCTCCTCCTCCGGCACCGGCGGGGTCGCCTTCTTGGCGCGCTTGGGGACGCCACGGCCACGGCGACGAACGTCGTTCCTCTTCCTCTTGGCCTTGTCCGCCCTGGCCACCACCTTGCGCTGGCTCTCTGCTTCCGGCCCGGCGTCGGCGTCCTCGAAAGCCTCGACCTTCGGAGCGGGAGCGGGCTTTCGGACCCTCCTCTTGGGGAGGCTGAAGCTATGGACACGGCCGGGCTTCCTCCTCCTCCGCTTCTTGGTCGTCCTCACCTCCGCCACGGCCGGCTCCTCCTCCTCCCGGCGGCCGCTGTCTCCTCCCTCCTCCTTGTCCGCCTGCGTCTCCCCAAGCAGCCCGAGCAGGTCCTTGGTCTTGACGTTGCTGGAGCTGCCCTCGTCCGCGTTCGCGCTCTGGTGGACGCCGGTGGCGGGCGCGGGACGGCGATCGTGCGGGGTCTCGGCGACGACGGCGGCCGGCGCAGGCAGGGGGTGTACACGGGGGCGATCGTCGTGGCGCGGGGCGCGGTTGCGGGCGACGTAGTGGACCCGCTTCCGGACGCCCCAGCCGAGGCCGGTGCCCTGCAGCGCGAGCAGGCAGAGGTGGGCGCTGGGCTTCCTCGGCAGCGGCGAAGGCGAAGGCGCCCGCGGGGACGGCGCTGGCGGTGCAGGTGGGAGCGGGTCCGGGTCGCGCTCGTGCTCCGGCTTGGGGAGGTCGCGGTCGTGCTCCGGCTTGGGGTTGATGTCGTGGGCGTCGTGCTCCGGCTTGAGGTTGTCGCTTTGGCGGTCGTCGTCGTGCTTGAAGAGGTGGTGCTTGGAGAAGTCGTAGAGGCGGGGCGCGGCGGCCCAGTAGGCGTCGTGGGCGTCCACGCCGAGGTCGTCGGCGATGGCGCGGCGGCGCAGGACGGCGGAGGCGTGGATGGCCGTGGCGCTCATCGCGTGGGCAGAGCAGAGCAGGCCGCCAAGGGAAGGAGAATGGTGGATGGAGACGAGCAGGAGCGGGAGGGAGGATTGGGTTCCAAGAAAGCGAAGAGGCCGGTGGTGGAAGGGAGGAGGAGGGGATGGGGGTATAAGAAGAAGACAAAGGCGGCGCGGCCAAGAGAAGGGCGGCTGGTGTGCTGCAGGCCGGGTGGCAGGTCAGGTCCGCTCCGGTCAGAGAAGAAGGGAAGGGGAAGGGGAAGGATGGTTGTTGGGTGGCAGCTTTGGTTTGCTTTGCCAGGCGAGGAGGAACACGAGAGAAGAGAGAGAGAGAGAGAGAGAGAGAGAGAGAGAGAGGGGGGGGGGGGGGTTGGGCTTGATCCTATCCCTCCCCATGTCTCCTCTGCTGTGGTGGTGGGGGATTCGCCGGAAAGGAACCTGAAAAGGGATCGTCTCGGATCAAGGAAAGCAGAAAAAGCACTGCACAGCAGAGAGAGGGGAGATACAGATACGTCCGTCCGTCCGTCCGTCGTGGTGTGCCCGCTTTCTCTCTGCTCGGTTCCCGCCAAAATTCAAAACCGGAGCAAAGAGACAACGCGGTCGTCCCACTCCCAACTGCTCTCTTCCCGCCAAAAAAATCAAAATGCCCTTGAGGAGGATCGCGCCGGCAATTACTGGCAACCTGATTGCCATGATCCTGCCTCTGCTCTGCTCCGCTTTGGATGGCCTGTTCGTCGGTTTGCTGGAGGCCGCCCTCCCATGTCCCCCAGCAAGGGGGTTCAGGAGGTCAATTCCTGCAAGCACCTCATCGACAAACAGTGAACCCAGACCAGACCAACAAGGGGGGGGGGGGGGGGGGGGGGGGGCAACAAAATCAACTGTGGCAGCAGAAACAGAAGGACCAAAGAATTCTTCAGGCTCTGCTGATCAAGGGGGGGTCAATCTGCTACAGTTGTGGTGATCCATCCTGGACACCGTAAGTCCATGTGTGATGGAATTAAAAATAAGTGCTTCATCTGTAAGGCTACTCCTCATCAAGTACGTAGATGCTTTGCTTGTCAAGAAGGGGCCATCATCAGTCTGCTGGGTACATTGGCAGTGCAGCTCCAGGGCTGGGTTTTTTTTTATCAGGTTTCTGCTACTGTTCTAGCGATGAGAGTTTCTCGTAGAATCAATTAATTAAGGAGGATGAAGCAAACCAAACAGCACGAGACGACAAACCTGAGCACGTACTAACTGACCAACCAACCAGAAGAGAGTAAGAAACCATCCAATCCAACAAGGAAACAGAAGCGGCTCTGGCTCTGGTCTCCCGCCAAAACATGAAAGGAAGCCAAGGAAAAAAAAACACGGACAGACGGAGAAGTCAAGAAAGATCATTTTTCCATCAATTAGCAGATTAATTACCAGTCGGGGAAGGGTAAATAACACACGTCCAGAAGTTACAGCCCTCCATTAGCACTACTACCCTACCCAGAGCGCAAAAGCTGAGCAGCTGGAACTGGATATACCACCTCCTCCTACAAGGAGACCTCTTTCTTTCATCGATCAGGCTTCTACTTCTACTCTAGATCAACATCATGCCGTGGAGGAGCCTTCTACTTCTGCCCACACCGGAACACCAAAAATGGCGGGTCCGCACAAGCACCCGCACCGCCCTCTCTGAGCCCCGAGGCGCCTCTCTGGGGGAGCTCACGCGGTCGTGCGCGCGAGGTACTTGCCGCGTTCATAGCTCAGTCCCCGGAGCGACGCCGAGCACAGCGAGGGGACCAGGACGGCGCCGGGGACGCCCAGGGCCTCGCAGACGCCTTCCGGTGGTGTCGTCTTCGACCGTGCGTCCGTGCCTAGGGATGCCAAGGCGGCGTTCAGGCCAGCAGATGAGGGCTCCAACCCGATCCTGCAAAAACAACAGAAGCACACGCAGCCGCTATTTTCAGCACGTGCAGAAAAAGGGTTTCCAATGGG
This sequence comes from Triticum urartu, assembly GCF_056163025.1. Taxonomy (NCBI): domain Eukaryota; kingdom Viridiplantae; phylum Streptophyta; class Magnoliopsida; order Poales; family Poaceae; genus Triticum; species Triticum urartu. The sequence continues at coordinate 27,732,204 of NC_141877.1, forward strand.
CGATGGATGATGGCGGGGAGGAACCTTGGTGCTTACGTTAGATCGAAGCGGTCCGTGTCTGAGGTCATCACGGCACAGACGCCCGAGACGACCCATGGCGGGAGAGCCGCATCCTTTATCTCCATGCTGTAGCACATGCTGCCACCCGCCACAAGAGGGGGATCAGACGCCGCTAATCCAGCTTCTCCACCGTCATCACAAACACTAGACGAGGCCAGGCCATTGTCGGCTTTCCTCATCTCCCTGCATATCACCTGCAAGACCATGTATTCAGGGAGGGTATGAGATTTTCCGAGTTTTTGCACAAACACAGCGAGGCGTTATAAAACATAGTATAGCTGCTTCGATTTCAAGTGGATGAATAAGGTGCTTTTAGACCAAGCATTCTGTGACTTATTAACAGCGAATCCAGCAAACAAAATACTTGCACTAATGATAGATAGTTGTGCAGCAGTAGCACCACATGGTTAATAACTGGACGTAAATGTGGGTCCGCAAAACCATTTTGCTTGCTGCCTAAGGAAGCAGGCAGGAAGAAAAACAAAGTCGATGGAAATGAAACTACCTCGGGAATATGGAGGGAACCATTTTGAAATGGCACCGGTGAATAGAGCACCGGGACGTCTGTGGCAGATAATGAATTCAGAAAGGATCTGGAAAAAGAAATCACAGGTTTAGATTACACAACATGAAAAACCCAGGGGGTTAAAAGGAACAGAGTGATTATTACAGATTAAGCACCCTACTTGTAGTTCAACAAGACATCATATAAGCCATGAACGCTCTTATTGCCAGTAAATGAAAGGAGTGACTGCGTGGTGTTGTCCACCTCAGATAAAGCATCTATATGAAGTGTCTGCCCATTCAATAGAAAACAATCACAGTCAGTTACTAGCTGCAGCCTTACCAGAGCAAATAAGTGCAAGTTGAAGAATTAAATAGAACCTGGCCCAGGTTGAGTGTTCGGATTTTTGAGAATTCGATCAGGTCGTCTTCGGTGGCCTGCTCCACTTCGGCCTTGCATAGGGGCATAGAAAAGCAAACACCCTGCAACAATGCAGTCATATGGTCACACAATTATGATCGCAAGTGACAATGATGTGTTAACCCAGTACAAAGCTTGAAATCAACACAGCTTGGATTGGCCTGGAGCAATTCGATGCCCTAGAGACCAACATACCAAGTTAATATTTCGTTTCTATTATGGTACTCCCTTGTAAACTAATATAAGACATTTTAAATCACTAAAGTAGTGACCTAAAACGTCTTATATTAGTTTACACAGAAATACCAAATAAGTGTAGAAAATCGACTTCAACAACCAAAAAGATGTTTCTTTCAGTAAAATTGGCAAACAGAAGAAGCACTGAGTTTAATCACAAAAGTCTTAAAGCTTTATTCACATGTGGAACTAGTGTGATGTTGTAACTCATATGTCGTAAGTCCCCCAAAAAAATGGAAGTGGAAAATGAAGAAATCTAGAATAGACTTGCCAACCAATAAGTCGATCTACTTGAGTGAAGTAACACTTAGAAGTTGGAAGCAGTAATGTACATAATGGTTGGTCTGTAACAGAAATGTGGCACTGTAATAGGGGTTTCAAAAAGAAATGTGAAACGATGGTGAGGTTGGAAAAACAAAATGAAGGACTGACCTGTTTTCGTAGTAGTGACCTCATGCCACGTGTAGATTGTGATAAGTAGGCGTTACAGGACTGCTTCTCCGAACCGTTTCCGCTGATAAATAGAGCAACAAATTGTGCTGTATAAACTGCAATAACAAAAGTAATGTTCAGTAAGATGAATGAGGGTGAGCCATAGACTCACAGTCTAGTAGAACCTAAAGATTCAATACTTCCCACGAAAATGAAATATAACTGCAATCGAAGGTAATCATGAGACAAATGTGGAATCTTAACATGTTCAGAATTCTTTGTACATGTACAAAGACAGTTAAATGTTTCATATATATGACTAATCAGATTATTATGAAGGATTGAGGTATGAGGAGCAAGAAGATACCATAGAAGATATTCAATAGATTCTTCCGGAACATGTAGTAAAGATTCTGAAAAGAATCTTCCCAATCCTGATACCTTTTGTCCATGAAATCTTTTTCTACATGCCAGAAGGAGAAAGGGTAAAGATCCACAAAAGTACGGGGATATTTTATCTTGAAAAGCACGCAATAGTTCAGTCTAGTAATTACCTCCTCGTGCAGTTGATGAGAGCATGGCAGATACGATGGGAGCAGGTAACATGGATTGTGGATATACCCATGACTGGAGTGCCTTCGAGAACAAGAATTCCTTGTTGCTCTCTTGCCTCGTGCGTCCTGAACTTTGAGATCTACCTCCAGCAACAGTGCCCCTACAACTTGTACTCAAATTGTGACACCTGTTGCAGGCAAGAGTTATTATACTTTGGACCTTTGAGGCAGAAATCTAAACAAAACCAAACGAAAACGACAGGGTTCAATTTGCAAGTACATTTCAATTAATTTCCCTAGCAACCGTATGCTGTACTAGACATGATATCACTTGGAGCACTGACTCATACAGACACCAATACTTCATTCAAATTTCTGGAAAAAAATTGCAGGTGTAGTAAGCATCCAATGAGACTAAATAACCAAGAGACACATACCATTTACATATCTAATTTTCAGAGTGTCAATCTAAGACATGTCACCGGGTCAATCAAGATACTCATGAACTTTCTCTGGGAACGGTGCATTTTCTAAATGAAAACAAGAAAGAAGCTAATGCATACGCACCACTTCACAGAAGATGATGAAACAAACTGCAGGGTTGTCTTCAAGGTGAGATCCAAAGGAGCTCTTTTTCCTGGTATTGTGATCTTGGAAGGGCACACCTCTGAAGACTTCAAAGGAACATCACCAGCCTGTATGTTAGTGCCACTGGAAGCTCCAGAAGCACCACGAGCTCCGAACCCTTTCATCACTTTGTCCTACACAGAGCACTAGAAATATTAGAGGATGGTTAATAAATACATATACTGTAGTGCACTAGGTAGATGCTCCTAACCATGTCAAATTTACTAGAGCCAGCCTGCTTCTCATCGCCAATGTGAAGCTCTGATACACTCCGCAGAGCATTCTTGCTGCATTTCTCAGCTTTCCTAAAACCTGGTTTTGCTGCTTCCGCGAGCGATGGAACAGAAGAGTCCAACTGGGCAGAGTCATCATTGGTGCTGAATTTTGGGAGAAAAACAATCCAAATAAGAGCATGGACATCGCATGAAACAAGATCAACTGCCTCTGGTAAAATAATTACCGTGGAAACGGAGATTCTGCAGACTGTGAAGCCGTTACAGCATCAGCAGACTTGGGAGCCTTCTCATTGTTCAGTAAAGCATCCTGCTTTGAAAGACACTATAACAAGTTACTTATATAACAAAACAAGTGGTTCAACACGATGCTGTCAAATACTTGGAGCAATGAGCATCATTTTCTTTAACAAGACACAACGTCTAACCTTACAATTTTCTTTCCCAACGTTTCTGGATTTTTTAACTGGGAACACCTCTGTGACACGAGTGCTGATGTATTTGGATATTTTCTGCTGTTCTGGGTTCCGAGGCCCATTGCTTGGCCTATACCCAGAAAATCAGTCAGGCATCAAATTTCCCAACAAAGCAAGCACAAGAGGAGAGCAACATCACGATACACGACAAAAGAACACTTTATACCTATCAAACGCCGCAGAAGGGAGTGACTGATCATTGGCAACCTTTTCAGACACGCGTCGCTTCAACTGCTCTTCCTGCGGGAATCAATCAACGGAACAAGATTCAGTGTTCATCTGCGACCCTGTAGCATATAATGCTTGCAGCAGGATTTGATGCATTTTTAGTGTGTAATAATGTGGCGATGTGAAGTGGAGACGAAGCTCTAGCAGGCCCCATGTTTCCCCTTTGTAAGATCAACTCACTCTCCTAAAATCGCTGAAATACGGAGGTTCTTCACAACGCATTCTTCATAAGTGAAAAAACTGACAATGCGGCTGATTCACAGCGCATTTAACTATACATATGCATGTATACCAATTGGTAGATTACAATGCAGCACTGCATCAAACACTTGGCTAAATTCTGGTGCAGTGCAGCTACTCTCTGGCTGAAACCTAAGCGCCGTAAACGGTTGGATGTGGCATCGTTCTTAATGGGTAATAAACGCCTTTCTTTCAAAATAACTGCAGCGCTGCGTCAAGATCTTGTTTGGGACTTGTTCGGCGTCGCGTTTCAAAATAACTGCAGCGCTGCATCTCTGGATTGTAGCGACAAGGAACCAAGCATGGATTGGAGGTATTATGAAAAAGAAAAAAAAAAGGGGGGGGGGGGGGGGGGGGGGGGAGAGATTGGGGCATTACTCGCAGCTCGGAGGGGGTCTTCCGCTTCATCCTCGGGGCCTCGGCCGGCCTCTGGATGAACGCGCCGCCGCTCGCCGCGGGCTCGACGGCGGCCTGCGCCATTAGACTGCTGCCAGCAGCATCCGAAACCCCTCCCAGGCCACGCCTAGCCCGACCTCACTTTCGCTCAGTCCCGGACGCGGCGGCGGGGGGCCGGGGCCGCGGAGGAGGGTTTCTTTTGGGTAGGCGGCGGAGGCGGGATTGATTGGAGACGGCGGAAGCGGGAGCGGGCGGGCGGGCGGCGGAGAGGAGAGGGAAAGATTTTCCCCACCGGGTCCGGGCGGCAGGGGGAGAGAAGCCGAAAGTTTTGGGGAAATTTCAGCCCACCCCGCGCTGCATCCATCCCACGCCCACGCCCACGCCCCGCACCAATTGTCTCAAAAGCAAATTCCTCTTCTACCCCTAAAAAAAACAATTTCCATTTTTTTAAACGTAGTACAGTCGAAATCGCTCACATACACGAGCATACACTACCCCTATAAACGTACGCACACGTTACCCCTGTGAGCACCTCCCAGAGATTGAGCTGGCATAGTATTTTGAGATTTTACCAAGTCACCACAGGCGCCTTGCAGTCGACGGGATCGTATCCTCCCATTGAATGAACAAAGCCGGAAGTCTGAAATAAATTCAGGAATGATGAAAGCATCAATGTCAAGTTTAGGACTTGAACTCTGATGATATTAGGACATCACCGTTCTTCTAACCATCCAATCACAGATGGGTTCGCATTTCCTTTTTTTTGTGGGACCCATCCAACAAGCAAGTAGCAAGTTCACTAAAACACACCTCAAAAATCTACAGTCTATCTATCTACTACCCGTGTAAAAATCAAGTGTGTTGCGCACATCATGCTCCACAGTCGTCCGAAGGTCGAACAGAAGGTTGTCATCACTATAAGAGAGCTTTGTGAAATAGGAAGGACGAAGAACCAAAACATCTCCATCGTTGATACGTCTTCAGTGTATCTATATTTTTTATTGTTCCATCTGTTATATTATCATTTTTAAATGTTTTATATTCATTTTATAGTAACTTTATATCATTTTTGGGGACTAACCTATTGACATAATGTCCAATGTCAACTGCTGTTTTTTGCTTGGTTTTTACTTCACATAATATCCATATCAAACGAAGTCCAAACGCAGCGAAACTGTTTAGAGATTTTTTCTGCCAAAAATAACTTGGGAGCCAAGAAAGTGCCAGAGGGGAGGCCAGTGGGGCCCACTACCCACCTGGGCGCGCCAGGGGCTCATGGGTGGTGGGACCCACAGAGGTCCTTTCCACCGTCTCTCAGCTCTATAAATACCCAGATATTCCAGAAACACTGGGGGGTCGATGAAACAGAATTCCACATGATGATTGCCGTCACATGACGATTGCCCCGACGGTGTTCCGGCGCCACCGGGAGAGAGGGTGAGAGAGCCTTCCTCCTTCTTTCTTGGCCCCCTAGATGGGAGGAGGTTTCCCCTCAGGTCCATGACCTCCATGGCGGCGGAGTGGCAGCAGCCCCTCCGATATTGGATCTCTCTCTCTCTCTGTGTGTGTTCTCTTCTATTTCGCGTAACTTTTTTCTAGCCCTTTTCTCGGAGATATGTAACTTTGATTGAGCTAAAATTTTGAAGGGATTTTCTTCTAGATATTATCTTTCTTGTGGCGAAAGAAGGGCACCAACCGCCTTATACGGACCCCACAAGCCTAGTGGGCGCGCCCAAGGTAGGGGGTGATGACCCACAAGTATAGGGGATCTGTCGTAGTTCTTTTGATAAGTAAGAGTGTTGAACCCAACGAGGAGCAGAAGGAAATGATAAGCGGTTTCCAGCAAGATATTCTCTGCAAGTACTGAAATAAGTGGTAACAGATAATTTTGTGATAGGATAATTTGTAACGAGCAACAAGTAACAAAAGTAAATAAAGTGCAGCAAGGTGGCCCAATCCTTTTTGTAGCAAAGGACAAGTCTGGACAAACTCTTATATAGAGAAAAGAGCTCTCGAGGACACATGGGAATATCGTCAAGCTAGTTTTTATCACGCTCATATGATTCGCGTTCGGTACTTTGATAATCTGATATGTGGGTGGACCGGTGCTTGGGTACTGTTCTTACTTGGACAAGCATCCCACTTATGATTAACCTCTATTGCAAGCATCCGCTACTACAACAAAAGTATTAAGGTAAACCTAACCATAGCATGAAAACATATGGATCCAAATCAGCCCCTTACGAAGCAACGCATAAACTAGGGTTTAACCTTCTGTCACTCTAGCAACCCATCATCTGCTTATTACTTCCCAATGCCTTCCTCTAGGCCCAAATAATGGTGAAGTGTCATGTAGTCGACGTTCACATAACACCACTAGAGGAGAGACAACATACATCTCATCAAAATATCAAACGAATACCAAATTCACATGACTACTAATAGCAAGACTTCTCCCATGTCCTTAGGAACAAACGTAACTATTCACAAAGTATAAACATGTTCATAATTAGAGGGGTATTAATATGCATACAGGATCTGAACATATGATTTTTCCACCAATTAAACCAACTAGCATCAACTACAAGGAGTAATTAACACTACTAGCAACCTACTAGTACCAATCCCGGACTTGGAGACAAGAATTGGATACAAAAGATGAACTGGGGTTTTGAGAGGAGATGGTGCTGATGAAGATGTTGATGGAGATTGCCCTCTCCTGATGAGAGGAGCGTTGGTGATGACGATGGCGATGATTTCCCCCTCCGGGAGGGAAGTTTCCCCGGCAGAACAGCTCCGCCAGAGCCCTAGATTGGTTCCGCCTCATGGCGGCGGAATTTTGTCCGAGAAGATGGTTTGTTATTTTTTCCCATCGAAAGACTTCATATAGCAGAAGATGGCCACCGGAGGGCCACCAGGGGGCCCACGAGGTAGGGGGCGCGCCCAGTGGGGTAGGGCGTGCCCCCCACCCTCATGGGCAGGGTGTGGCCCCCCTGGTGAACTTCTTCCGCTGAGTATTTTTATGTAGTCTGAAAACGTCTTCCGTGGAGTTTCAGAATTTTTGGAGCTGTGCAGAATAGGTCTCTAATATTTGCTCCTTTTCCAGCCCAGAGTCCCAGCTGCCGGCATTCTCCCTCTTTATGGAAACCTTGTAAAATAAAAGAGAATAGGCATAAGTATTGTGACATAGTGTGTAATAACAGCCCATAATGCAATGAATATCAATATAAAAGCATGATGCAAAATAGACGTATCAACTCCCCCAAGCTTAGACCTCGCTTGTCCTCAAGCGAAAGCCGAAATCAAAAAATATGTCCACATGTTTAGAGATAGAGGTGTCGATAAAAATAAAAATGCGGACATGAGGGCATCATGATCATTCTTAGAACAGCAACTTATATAATTCTTGTCATATGATTTCTTATGCTAGAGTGATAATTCAATCACCATTTCAAGTATGAATCGTAAACTTCATTGAAAACTAACAAACTATAATCTCAGCCATTGGAGCAATTGCAATTTATCATAACATAGGAAAGAGTCAATGTATAAGAGCTTTTCAGCAAGTCCACATACTCAACTATCATATAGTCTTTCACAATTGCTAACACTCACGCAATACTTATGGGTATGGAGTTTTAATCGGACACAGAGAAAGATAGGGGCATATAGTTTTGCCTCCCAACGTTTTACCTCAAGGGTAATGTCAACAATAATAGTTCATGAAAACTCACATCCAGTTAGCCATATATACCAGGATCTTTCCAACATACTGTGCTTGCTAAAGGATAAAATGTAAAAAGGAAAGGTGAAGATCACCATGACTCTTATGCAGGGTAGGAGATAAAAGTAAAAGATAGGCCCTTCGCAGAGGGAAGCATAGGTTGTCATGCGCTTTTATAGTTGGATGCACAAAATCTTAATGCGAAAGAACATCACTTTATATTGCCACTTGTAATATGGACCTTTATTATGCAGTCTGTCGCTTTTATTTCTTTCATATCACACGATCATATAAAGCTTATTTCTCCCACACTAATAAGTCATACATATTTAGAGAGCAATTTTTATTGCTTGCACTGATGACAACTTACTTGGAGGATCTTACTTAATCCATAGGTAGGTATGGTGGACTCTCATGGCAAAACTGGTTTAAGGGTATTTGGAAGCACAAGTAGTATCTCTACTTGGTGCGATGAATTTGGCTATCATGAGAGGGAAAGGCAAGCTCAACCATGTTGGATGATCCATGACAATATAATTTATCTCAGATGTAAAAAAATATAACCCATTACGTTGTCTTCCTTGTCCAACATCAACTCTTTAGCATGTCATTTTTTAATGAGTCCTCACAATCATAAAGGATGTCCAAGATAGTATATCTATATGTGTAGACCTCTTTCTTTATTACTTCCTATTAATTGCAATGATGACCAAAACTATGCTTGTCAACTCTCAACAACTTTTATTCGTCATACTTTTTCTATGTGAGCTCATTACTCTCCATAAGATCCATATGATCTCTTTGTTTCTTTTTGTTTCTTTCTCTTTTCTTTTATTCACTTAGGATCATGGAAAAATAATCAAGCCCTTGACTCAACACTAATCTTTATTATATAGCTCACGGACTTGATTACATAGAGGAGTTATAAAGCAAAACTCACGACTAGATCATACTAAGAACTTTTATTCTACTAGATCAAGATATTACCAAAAAGATCGAACTAAGAAAAACGGTAAAGATAAAAGTGATGGTGATACGATACCGGGGCACTCCCCCAAGCTTGGCAGTTGCCAAGGGGAGTGCCCATACCAAATACTCAATTCTTCTTTGTTGGTGGAGACGGTGGTGATTTTGTTGATGGCGTAGGCTTGTCGTCCTTCTTCCAAGGCATAGGCTCACCATCATAGAAGGATGGCCGAGTCTCCTGAAACCTCAAATTTGCAGCCAAACTCATCCTCTTGAATCTATATTCATACTCACAGTTTTGATTTTGCAGGTCATAGATTTGGGCTTGGAGGTGCTCATTTTTCTCATGAAGATTGAAGATGGCCTCCCCAATGTCCTTGACGTCCAGCTTGTGGTTGTTGGTGAACTCCGTGATCATAATGTGATTGGAATTGAGTCCACGCTCCACCATCTCCTGACACTTGAACACTTCTTGCTCCAATGCCTCGAGCCTTGCCTCCATGCTTCCTGTCTTCTTGGTCCCTCAGCATCGCGGATGTGCAACAACCCCTCACGCGTCTCAATGGTTTGAGGGTGTTGCAGCACTTCTGCGAGGTAGGGGTTGATGAACTTCTCGAAGAACTGGTCCTTGGGGGCGCTTGAAGACGACATGACGACCTGGATCTGTCAGAAAAATAGTTCGAAACAAAAACAGGGGATTTTTGCGTGATACGGGAGTCAAAACCTCCGGGAGATTATATAATGAATTTTTACCGACCAAAATACATGTCGTGTAAGAAAACGGAGTCCGGAGAGCGCACGAGGTGCCCACGAGGTAGGGGGCGTGCCCAGGGGGTAGGGCGCGCCCTCCACCCTCGTGGAGCCCTCGTGTCTTTCCCGGACTGCTACTTATTTTTCTATTTTTCTAAATATTCCAAAACAGAGAAATATTGCCTTAAAAACTGTTTTGGGTCGGTTTACTTACCGTACCACATACCTATTCCTTTTCGGAGTCTGAAACGTTCCGGAAAGTGTCTCTTATGTATTCCTCCAGAGTTACGGTTTCAATAACATTGGTTTCAACATTTATGGGATTACCTGAGATATAATGTTTGATTCTTTGACCGTTCACCACCTTCGGATTTGTACCTTCGAAGTTGTTGATTTTTATGGCACCGAAACGATAGACCTCCTCGATAACGTAAGGACCTTCCCATTTAGAGAGAAGTTTTCCTGCAAAAAATCTTAAACGAGAGTTGTATAGCAATACATAATCACCTACATTAAACTCATGCTTTTGTATCCTTTTATCATGCTATCTTTTAACTTTTTCTTTAAACACCTTGGCATTTTCATATGCTTGGGTTCTCCATTCATCGAGTGAGCTAATATCGAATAACCTCTTCTCACCAGCAAGTTTAAAATCATAATTGAGCTCTTTAATAGCCCAATATGCCTTGTGTTCTAGTTCGAGAGGTAAGTGACATGCTTTTCCATAAACCATTTTATACGGAGACATACCCATGTGATTTTTATATGCAGTTCTATAGGCCCATAATGGATCATCAAGTTTCTTGGACCAATTCTTTCTAGATCTATTGACAGTCTTTTGCAAAATTAATTTGAGCTCTCTATTACTCAATTCTACTTGGCCACTAGACTGAGGATGATAAGGAGATGCAATTCTATGATTAACATCATATTTAGCAAGCATTTTACGGAAAGTACCATGAATAAAATGTGAACCACCATCAGTCATTAAATATCTAGGGACTCCAAATCTTGGAAAAATAACTTCTTTAAGCATCTTAATAGAAGTGTTATGATCAGCACTACTAGTTGGAATAGCTTCTACCCACTTAGTAACGTAATCAACAGCAACTAAAATATGTGTATATCCATTAGAGGAAGGAAAGGGTCCCATATAGTCAAAGCCCCAAACATCAAATGGTTCAATAACGAGTGAATAATTCATAGGCATTTCTTGACGTCTACTAATATTACCAATTCTTTGACATTCACCACAAGATAAGACAAACTTACGGGCATCCTTGAAGAGAGTAGGCCAATAAAAACCAAATTGCAATACCTTATGTGCAGTTCTATCTCCAGCATGGTGTCCTCCATAAGCTTCGGAGTGACACTTGAGTAGGATCTGTTCCTGTTCATGCTCAGGTACACAACATCTAATAACACCATCTACTCCTTCTTTATAAAGATGTGGGTCATCCCAAAAGTAATGCCTCAAATCATAGAAGAACTTTTTCCTTTGCTGGTATGTGAAACTAGGTGGTATAAACTTAGCAACAATGTAATTAGCATAATCAGCATACCATGGAGCAGTATGAGAAGCATTTATGACATTTAATTGTTCATCAGGAAAGCTATCGTCAATAGGAAGTGGGTCATCAAGCACATTTTCTAACCTAGACAAGTTGTCTACAACGGGGTTCTCAGCTCCCTTTCTATCAACGATATGTAAGTCAAATTCTTGTAGCAAGAGAACCCATCTAATAAGTCTAGGTTTAGCATCTTTCTTTTCCATAATATATTTAATAGCAGCATGATCAGTGTGAATAGTTACTTTAGAATCAACAATATAAGGTCTGAACTTATCACAAGCAAATACAACTGCTAAGAATTCTTTTTCAGTAGTAGCATAATTTCATTGAGCATTGTCTAGGGTTTTACTAGCATATTGAATAACATTTAATTTCTTATCAACTCTTTGCCCTAGAACAACACCTACAGCATAATCACTAGCATCACACATAATTTTAAAGGGTGAATTCCAATCAGGTGGCTGAACAATAGGTGCAGAGATCAATGCTTTCTTAAGTATTTCAAATGCTTCTACACAATCATCATCAAAGACAAATGGTATATCTTTTTGTAATAAATTAGTCAGAGGCCGAGAAATTTTTGAGAAGTCCTTAATGAACCTCCTATAAAATCTGGCATGGCCAAGGAAACTTCTTATACCTTTGATGTCCTTGGGGCATGGCATCTTTTCAATAGCATCAACCTTGGCTTTATCAACTTCAATACCTCTTTCAGAAACTTTATGCCCCAAGACAATACCTTCATTAACTATAAAGTGGCACTTTTCCCAATTCAAGACAAGATTAATTTCTTCACATCTCTGCAAAACTCGATCAAGGTTGCTCAAGCAATCACCAAAAGAAGATCCATAGACGGAGAAATCATCCATGAAAACCTCACAAAATCTTTTCAAAAAAGTCGGAGAATATAGCCATCATGCATCTTTGAAAGGTAGCAGGTGCATTACATAAACCAAAAGACATACGTCTATAAGCAAAGTACCAAAAGGGCAAGTAAAAGTAGTCTTTGATTGATCTTTGGCTGACACGGTATTTGAGAGAAACTAGAATAACCATCTAGAAAGCAAAAATGTGTATGTTTGGATAATATTTCTAGCATTTGATCGATAAAAGGTAAGGGGTAATGATCCTTTTTCGGTGGCCTTATTTAATTTGCGGAAATCAATTACCATCCTATAACCTGTAATAATTCTTTGAGGAATCAATTCATCTTTATCATTAGGAACGACAATAATACCTCCCTTCTTAAGGACACAATGAATAGGACCTACCCACTGACTATCAGCAACGGGATAGATTATACCTGCCTCAAGGAGCTTTAGTATTTCTTTTCTTACCACTTCTTTCATTTTAGGATTCAGCCGTCGTTGATGATCACGAACTGGTTTAGCATCTTCTTCCAAATTAATTTTATGTTGACATAGAGTGGGACTAATGCCCTTAAGATCATCAAGAGTATACCCAATAGCAGCACGGTGCTTCTTTAGAGTTTCAATAATCTCTCTTCCTCATGCTCTGAAAGGTTAGCACTAATAATAACAGGATATATCCTTTTCTCATCAAGATAAGCATATTTAAGAGTATCAGGTAACGGTTTAAGCTCAAACACGGGATCACCCTTGGGTGAAGGAGGATCCCCTAAGATTTCAATAGGTAAATTGTTTTTCAGAATAGGTTCCTGTTTAAAGAATACTTCATCTATTTCCCTTCTTTCATTCATAAACATGTCATTTTCATGGTCTAGCAAATATTGTTCTAAATGATCACTAGGAGGTAAGGCAATAGAAGCAAGACCAATAATTTCATCCTTACTAGGTAATTATTCTTCACAGTGTTGTCTATTAAATTTAGAGAAATTAAATTCATGAGTCATATCATCTAAACCGATAGTAACAACATCCCTTTTGCAATCTATGGTAGCATTAACAGTGTTCAGGAAGGGTCTACCAAATATAATTGGACAAAAGCTATCTTGTGGGGAACCAAGAACAAGAAAATCAGCAGGATATTTAGTTTTCCCACACAAGACTTCAACATCTCTAACAATTCCCATTGGTGAAATAGTATCTCTATTGGCAAGTTTAATTGTGACATCAATATCTTCTATCTCAGCAGGTGCAATATCATGCATAATTTCTTTGTATAAGGAATAAGGTATTGCACTAGCACTACCACCCATATCACATAAGCCATTATAACAATGATCTCCTATTTTAACAGAAATAACAGGCATGCCTACCACAGGTCTGTTTTTATCTTCAGCACAAGGTTTAGCAATTCTAGCAGTTTCATCACAGAAATAAATAACATGCCCATCAATATTATCAGACAAGAGATCTTTAACAATAGCAATATTAGGTTCAACTTTAATTTCTCATGAGGTGTATAAGTTTTAATATTGCTTTTACGAACCACACTTGAAGCTTTAGCATGATCCTTTATCCTAACAGGAAAAGGTGGTTTCTCAACATAAGAAGTAGGAACAATAGAATCATTATAAGTGACAATCTTTTCTTCAACTTTAATAGGTGCAACTACTTTTACTTCTATGGGAGGATGGTATTTAAACCACTTATCCTTGGGGAGATCAACATAAGTAGCAAAAGATTCACAGAAAGAAGCTACTATCTCAGAGTCAAGTCCATATTTAGTGATAAATTTACGGAAAACATTGGTATCCATAAAAGATTTAACACAATCAAACCTAGGTGTCATACCTGACTCCTTACCTTTGTCGAGGTCCCAATATTCAGAGTTGCGTTTAATTCTTTCCAATAAATCCCTTTGAATTCAATAGTCTTCATCATAAAAGAGCCAGCACAAGAAGTATCAAGCATGGTGCGATTGCTATCAGAAAGCCGAGCATAATTTTTTTGAATAATCATTTCTCTTGAGAGCTCATGATTGGGGCATGAATATAACATTGATTTAAGACTCCCCCAAGCTTGAGCGATGATTTCTCCTTCGCGAGGCCAAAAATTATATATATAATTGCGATCACTATGAACAAGATGCATAGGATAAAACTTCTGATAAAATTCCAATTTCAATCATTTGTAATTCCAAGACCCCATATCATCACATAGCTTATACCATGTCGATGCATCTCCCTTCAAAGATAAAGGGAAGACCTTCTTCTTAACAACATATCAGGGTACACCTGCAAGCTTAAATAATCCACAAACTTCATCCACATATATTAGATGCTCATCAGGATGCTTTGTTCCATCTCCTAAAAAAGGATTAGCTAGCAGCTTTTCTATCATACTCGAAGGAATTTCAAAGCAGACATTTTCATTTTCAGTAGGTTCAGTAGGTTGAGGAGCAACTCTTTGCTCTACTGGTCGGGGTGAAGATACCCCGAACAAGCCCCTTAGAGGATTACTTTCCATAGTAACAAGTGACAGTAAATTTCAGCACACTATATAAATTTTTCCTTACCAAATTCCACCTACCAAAGGCGCTTCACTCCCCGGCAACGGCGCCAGAAAAGAGTCTTGATGACCCACAAGTATAGGGGATCTACCGTAGTCCTTTCGATAAGTAAGAGTGTCGAACCCAACGAGGAGCAGAAGGAAATGATAAGTGGTTTCCAGCAAGGTATTCTCTGCAAGTACTGAAATAAGTGGTAACAGATAGTTTTGTGATAGGATAATTTGTAACGAGCAACAAGTAACAAAACTAAATAAAGTGCAGCAAGGTGGCCCAATCCTTTTCGTAGCAAAGGACAAGCCTGGACAAACTCTTATATAGAGAAAAACGCTCCCGAGGACACATGGGAATATCGTCAAGCTAGTTTTCATCACGCTCATATGATTCGCGTTCGGTACTTTGATAATCTGATATGTGGGTGGACCGGTGCTTGGGTACTGTCCTTACCTGGACAAGCATCCCACTTATGATTAACCTCTATTGCAAGCATCCGCAACTACAACAAAAGTATTAAGGTAAACCTAACCATAGCATGAAACATATGGATCCAAATCAGCCCCTTACGAAGCAACACATAAACTAGGGTTTAAGCTTCTGTCACTCTAGCAACCCATCATCTACTTATTACTTCCCAATGCCTTCCTCTAGGCCCAAACAATGGTGAAGTGTCATGTAGTCGACGTTCACATAACACCACTAGAGGAGAGACAACATACATCTCATCAAAATATCGGACGAATACCAAATTCACATGACTACTAATAGCAAGACTTCTCCCATGTCCTCAGGAACAAACGTAACTACTCACAAAGCATAAACATGTTCATAATCAGAGGGGTATTAATATGCATAATCAGAGAGGAGATGTGCTGATGAAGATGTTGATGGAGATTGCCCTCTCCCGATGAGAGGAGCGTTGGTGATGACGATGGCGATGATTTCCCCCTCCGGGAAGGAAGTTTCCCCGGCAGAACAGCTCCGCTAGAGCCCTAGATTGGTTCCGCCTCGTGGCGGCGGAGTTTCGTCCGAGAAGATGGCTTGTTATTTTTTTCCCATCAAAAGACTTCATATAGCAGAAGATGGCCACCGGAGGGCCACCAGGGGGCCCACGAGGTAGGGGGCACGCCCAGGGGGGTAGGGCGAGCCCCCCACCCTCATGGGCAGGGTGTGGCCCCCCTGGTGAACTTCTTCCGCTGAGTATTTTTTATATATTCTGAAAACGTCTTCCGTGAAGTTTGAGGACTTTTGAAGCTGTGCAGAATAGGTCTCTAATATTTGCTCCTTTTCTAGCCCAGAATCCCAGTTGCCGGCATTCTCGCTCTTTATGGAAACCTTGTAAAATAAGAGAGAATATGCATAAGTATTGTGACATAATGTGTAATAACAGCTCATAATGCAATGAATATCAATATAAAAGCTTGATGCAAAATGGACATATCAGGGCGCGCCCCTCGAGCTTGTGGGCCCCTCGGGCATCGTTTCACGTTGATTCTTTTTCCCAAAAATCACATATATTACAAAATAATTCTCCGTAAATTTTTATCTACGGAACAATCTTATTTCACACATATGAAACGTTAATTCAAAGCACTTCCATTGATCCCCACAATAAATACAGAGGTTTGCAAGGATCATTGGTGATGTCGATGGCTTCGATTTCCCCCTCCCAGAAGAAAGTATCCCCGGTGGAATTGCCCCACCAGAGAGTAAAAGTGCTCTTCCCCAGGCTCTGCCTCGAGATGGCGACGCTTCGCCCCAAAAGTCTTCTCCTGATTTTTTTCTAGGGCAAATAGCATTATATATGAGAAGATGGGGCCCAAAGGCCTGCTGGTGGAGCCACCTCCTGGTGTTTCTTCCGTCGGTATTTTATATATATTTCAAAATAATTCTCCAGAAATTTTCAGGTCATTTGGAGCTGTGGAGAATATCTATCTCTGTTGCAGCTTTTTCAGGTCCAGAATTCCACCTGCCGGCAATCTCTCTCTTCATGTGAACTTGCAAATTAAGAGAGAAAAGGCATCAGAATTGCATCATAAAGTGAAATAATGGCCCAAAACATAATGAATAACAGTAGGAAAACATGATACAAAATGGAAATACCATGTCGTCGTCCTGCCCCTACGGTCACCACGCTTGCAACAAGAATAGTTGCCGTTCGTAGCAAGACACACCGCGACACTAGTCGTTGACCTTCATAGAAGCCTCTTGCGGCAGATGCTTGGTGGCGGTCAGCAATCACCATTGGAGGAGGGGAGAAACGAGGCCGCGCTCGGAGAAGAAGAAAGGCGAGATTGAGGCGGGGCACGACGAGGTGTTAAGCGATGGGGCCATTGAAGGAAATATGCCCTAGAGGCAATGATAAAGTTATTATTTATTTCCTTATATCATGATAAATGTTTATTATTCATGCTAGAATTGTATTAACCGGAAACATAATACATGTGTGAATATATAGACAAACAGAGTGTCACTAGTATGCCTCTACTTGACTAGCTCGTTGATCAAAGATGGTTATATTTCCTAACCATAGACATGAGTTGTCATTTGATTAACAGGATCACATTATTAGGAGAATGATGTGATTGACTTGACCCATTCCGTTAGCATAGCACTTGATCGTTTAGTTTGTTGCTATTGCTTTCTTCATAACTTATACATGTTCCTATGACTATGAGATTATGCAACTCCCGTTTACCGGAGGAACACTTTGTGTGCTACCAAACGTCACAACGTAACTGGGTGATTATAAAGGTGCTCTACAGGTGTCTCCAAAGGTACTTGTTGGGTTGGCGTATTTCGAGATTAGGATTTGTCACTCCGATTGTCGGAGAGGTATCTCTGGGCCCACTCGATAATACACATCGCTATAAGCCTTGCAAGCATTGCAACTAATGAGTTAGTTGTGGGATGATGTATTACGGAACGAGTAAAGAGACTTGCCGGTAACGAGATTGAACTAGGTATTGAGATACCGACGATCGAATCTCGGGCAAGTAACATACCGATGACAAAGGGAACAACGTATGTTGTTATGCGGTCTGACCGATAAAGATCTTCGTAGAATATGTAGGAGCCAATATGGGCATCCAGGTCCCGCTATTGGTTATTGACCGGAGACGTGTCTCGGTCATGTCTACATAGTTCTCGAACCCGTAGGGTCCGCACGCTTAACGTTCGTTGACGATATAGTACTATATGAGTTATGTATGTTGATGACCGAATGTTGTTCGGAGTCCGGGATGAGATCACGGACATGACGAGGAACTTCGGAATGGTCCGGAGATAAAGTTTGATATATGGGATAGTAGTGTTTGATCTCCGTAAGGGTTCCGGAATTCACCGGAAGGGGTTTTGGATGTTTCCCGAAATGTTTGGGCACAAGAACACTTTATCTGGGCCAAAGGGGAAAGCCCACGAGGCTTTTGGAAAGTGCAAAAGGAAGTTTTGCGGAGACCAGAGGCTAGATGCCAGGAACCCTGGCGTCTAGGGGGTAGACGCCGGGAACCCTGGCGTCTAGCCCTGGAGCCCGAGAAGGACTCTTGCCTTTCGGGTGAAACCGACTTTGAGGAGGCTTTTACTCCAAGTTTCGACCCCAGGGCTCAACATATAAATAGAGGGGTAGGGCTAGCACCAAACACACATCAAGAAACACCAAGCCGTGTGCCGGCAACCCCGTCCCCTCTAGTTTATCCTTCGTCATAGTTTTCGTAGTGCTTAGGCGAAGCCCTGCGAAAATTGTTCTTCACCAACACCGTCACCACGCCGTCGTGCCGCCGGAACTCATCTACTACTTCGCCCCTCTTGCTGGATCGAGAAGGCGAGGACGTCACCGAGCCGAACGTGTGCAGAACTCGGAGGTGCCGTGCTTTCGGTACTTGGATCGGTCGGACGTGAAGACGTACGACTACATCAACCGCGTTGATATAACGCTTCCGCGAACGGTCTACGAGGGTACGTAGACAACACTCTCCTCTCTCGTTGCTATGCATCACCATGATCTTGTGTGTGCGTAGGAAAATTTTGAAATTACTACATTCCCCAACAGCCATGAGGATCCGAGTATCGCCTTGAGTGCCCTCTTCTCTCTCCCATGGAGCAAGCGTTTTGGATGGGTGGCATGTAGATTGCTCACAGATGCGTGGTTTGTGAAGAGATAATGTTTTGCATAGTGAAACAAGAGGATGAGCTGAGCGACGCTTAGGACCGACTCATCACGCGTGACGCGCAAGAGTGACCAGCCGAGCGTTTCACCGGTCGGTCGATTTTAAGCGTTTCCTTTTTTTTACAACACATACATTGAAGAGTTGAGGAGGGAGAAAGTCAGCCATGTAGAAAAACAGAACCTTAGTTTTTTTTAGTGTAAAAAAACAGAACCTTGGTAGTTGGGAGAGGACGTGGTGTGCGGCCCATGTGCTTGAGAAGAAAAGAAAATATCGAACGCTAAGGCCAGGCCCATGTGCTAGTGATTGATCGATCGAGAAAGGCTTGACAAAAGTGAAACTCGATCGATCCGGAAATGCTTGACGAAATAGGGTGTAACACGGGGGACCCTATATCTCGTCTTCAGCGAGTCCACGGGCACCCCTATACCTCTTTGTCTGTTTTTTAACGTTTTTTGTTTTCATTTTTTGCTTCCTTTTTGTACTTTTGTTTATAATTTGAAATACTCTAAATATATTACAAGAACACTCTACAATTTTTTTAAATGTTGAACGAGTATATAAAAATGGTTATCAAGTATTTGAAAAAAAATGTTGAACAAGTATTTAAAAAATGTTAATCAAGCATTTCTGATAAGTTAAATGTGTATAATTTTTTTTAAATGTATTAAAAAATGATGAATGTTTTATCTTGTATATAAAAATGTTAATAAAGCATGTAAAAAAATATTGAACAAGTGTTTGCAAAATGTTAATAATCAAGCATTTATAAAATGTTAAATGTGTATAGAAAAATGTTGACAATGTATTAATTTTTTTATTTTTTCATTTGAAAACTGTTAATTAAGCATTAAAAAAGTGTATAAAAATGTTGATCAATTATTCAAAAAATGTTATTCAAACATTTAAAAATATTAGAAATGGGAATAGAAAAAATGTTGACCATATGTTAAAAAATGGTAAATGTGTATTACAAAACTGTTGTTGACATATAAAAAAAATGTAGAATGAAACTGAAAGAAACAAAAGAAACCAAAAAATGAAAATAGACGGAAAAAATAAAATAATAAAATAAAATCAAAGAAACAAATGCAAAAAATAATAAATAAGAGAAAACCTGAGAAAACTGGCTGGAATTGCCTGAGGCCTTGTTTGGTTCCTTGAGATTCGAAGGGGTTTGGAGGGGATTGAGAGTGATTAAACCCCCTACAAGTCAAAATCCACCTCAATCCCTTTCAATCTATATCTATATCTATATCTATACCTACTAATAAAGCAAGGTGCGTTTCTTCAATTTTTTCATCTGTTCATCGTCGAAATTTATTTTTCTATCCGAGTTGATACTAAATTTTTGTGCGTTCATCTGTTTTTTTATTTAAGAACTCCAGATTTTTGTAATTGGGCCGCACACGCTGTGGCCCAGCCAAGCCTGCCTATTTATTTGCCTGCTCATGAAGCTGCAAAAACTCTATTTGACGCCCAATGCGGCAGATAGCCAGAGCTTCGCACAGGCCGCCCAAAATTGTGCCGGCCCGTTTTGCTTTTCCTTCCAAATTTATTTTTTTACCTTATTTCGTAATTAAAACTTTTCACAAAAAGTTCAGATTTTTTTTCCAAATTTACAAAAAATGTGGAGAATTAAAATATTGTGTTCTCATTTTTATAAATGTTTGGAAAAAATAACTTTTTTCTCATTCCAATTTTTTTTCGAGATTCAGGACATATTCAATTTTTTTCCAAAAAATATTTGTGTTTTCGAAAATTGTTTGGATTTTCAAAAAAATCATTTTAGAAAAAAATATATTCATATGTCAGTAAATTGTTCACTAATTCAAAATATATCTGCGTTTAAAAAATACATTTTATAAAATTGTTCTGAATGTTCAAAACATGTTCCATTTTCAGAAGTCGGTCACTACTTCAATTTTTTGTATTTTCATAAAAGGTTCGTGTCTTCAGAAAATGATGCCGTTTCAAATTGTTCATGTTTTTTTCCAAAATGGATGGAATATTAAAATCATTGTTCATATTTCAAAAAATGTTCATTTTTCCAATAATATTTGGCAATTCATATTAAAAAATAATTTTTTTATAAATCTGACATTGCAGTATGTTCCTAAATATTTATGCTGATCATTGGTTAGCATTAGGTGTTTGTTGCCATGGCTAGCAGCACGTGCTCGAGTCTTTAAGGTCATGTGCTCGATCGTTCAACCCGTCATTTTTCTGGATTATTACTGTGCCTTGCAAACAAAGGTTATTTCGGTGCCTGCCAGTAACTGGCCCAGACGTGATCGGTTGTCCGTTCCACATGCTATTTGATGCAGCTAGCGTCATATAGTAGCGCCCATGCAACTGCCTCAATAAAAGCAAAAATATACGTATAAATTTTGTTCCGTCCATTCCACACGTAGTTCTCCATTTTTTTTGTTTATCCTCAATTGGGCCTACCACACATTTCTTTTTCTGTCACAATGACAAGCAGCAAAAAATTAAGGGCGCGAGAGGATTGAACTATGACCTTCCCTATTGTGTCGACGGACAAAGCCAACTCAGCTAACTTGCAATTATGGAATAGTCCCACCTTGGAATTTTATACTAAATCACACCAGTTTTTATATGTCCCTAAGTTATCTGGAAATAAGAAGGTTGTCCCGAGAATCATGTGCAGAACGAGGTACTCCACAAATTATTGCCAGAGATAACTTGCACGTGTCAATAAAAGACAATATGCTGGTTGGTTATAGCCTATAATTGAAAAAAATATGGGCACATGCTAATAAAAGAGAATATGCTGATTTTGCTCTAATTAATAAAAATTGTGGGCACATGAGCGCAAAAATAGTTAAAGAGAATAAACCCTGATAATGAAGGGACATTTATGCTTGGTTATACGCTAATTACGCCAATCAAACAAAATTTATGCACTATAATTAGTAATTCATCCGGTTACATCGTCGTAGGAGAGAGTGGTCGAAGCAGCCGTGCCTCGAAGGTCGCCGTGTAGCAACAAAATGAGGATGCAACCACAACTCCGACTAGGTCAGAAACAATGTATATGACTATTTTAGAATCATGCCTAGGTCTATAATTTTTGTAGCAAACTTACTTGCAAATTATACTTGCAACACTGACAACAGCTCGGTTGATGGAGGAGGTGACTATAGGCGAGGCGCTAACCAATGACACCCCGACGCGGCCGAGCACTACTGCCGACTATCTCCTCCCATTATTGACGGCCGCCGCCCACATCGTTCCACTGACACAAGATTGAACTACCACCGCCGACGATGACAGGAAGGAGGATAAGCGACAATATAGATCGGGCGTCGTGTTCACATAAAGGACATGGAAAAGTGTGTGTGGGGATGTGGGGAATGCTGAAATATTATTTTTCTCTCGTTGTAACGCACGTGCATATTTCCTAGTCCTTCATAATCTGATTAACCAACAAGCCCTCAATAAGGAGGGCTCCCATACTACTAGACACGAACGAGAAGCGGGCGGAGCGGCTCGATACCTTTATATCCAAAAAATGAAAAATTCAATAGGCTTGGTTAGCTTAAAGGAAAAGAAAAAGAAAACAGGTTTGGTCGGAAAATGGTAGACGAGGAGGGAGACGCGGGTTGGGCCGGGCCACGTCTGCGCTCATCTTCTTAAGGCTTCGTTTGGCGCGAGAGGAACGGAGGGGTTTCGAGAGGATTTTCCTCGCGGGGGCCAGAAACCCCCAAAAATCCCCGACGGCCCATTTGGTACAGGGGGTTTCCACGGGCCGATCCTCTCTAATCCTCTTCAATCCTCTCGAACCCACGCGACTCACAACCCTCGTCGAGGGACTCAGGGAAGCACTTGTCGTAGCGCACGCCGCCAACCTCCTCGACGCCGCCGAGAGGAGTCCCGCCGCTGGATCGTCAATGCCCCGCCGGCACGACGGAGAGGAGGAGCCCCGCCGCCGCCATCGAGGGGAGGAGCCACGCCGCCTGCTCACCGCGCCGCCTCCACCGCCCGACGCCTTCTCCCCGGTGGTATGCCCTCGCCTCACCTCCCCTCCTTCCCCCCTTGTTGTCTAGGTTTCTTTCATCCGCCCGACCATGGGTGCCGCTCGTCCTCCCCGGTGAACTCAGCTAGCACGCTGTCTCCGAGGGCACCAAGGCCATCACCAAGTTCACCTTGTCCTAGATGGCTAGATAGGCTTTGTGTGTTTATCTGTAGTTAGCTGATGGATTGTGCCCTGACTAGATGTTGTCTTTGCAAACTACAGACATGTAAGCAATGTTGCTGCTTGGATGTTGGACTTGTTCTGATGGTTTGGCTGATGTTTTCTGAATGCTTGCTGATGCCCTTGGTTGTGAGAACTGAATCTGTGGTGCAAACCTAGATTGAGAAATAATGATGCACTTCTGTATCAGTGATTTCATTTTTACTAGGCGCTTGAATCAACTAGTTCATTTTTACTCCCTCCGTCCCAAAATGTAAGATGTTTTTGAGACTTAGCCTAAAAAACGTCTTACATTTTGGGACAGAGGGAGTACTAGATTGAGAAATAATAATGCACTTCTGTCTGTGGTGCAAACCGAACTGTTTGCCTTGCCATGTCCTGTTGTTGTTTTTGTACTCCACCAGCAGCAGCTCGTCTTAGTGGTCGCTGACTCTGATTATGTATCTCCAAGTAATGGTAGTAGTCGTTCGAGGGCTAGATGATTGACAACGCTTTGTTGGTTCGTAGGTTGTAAGGACTGAACTTGTTGATTTTGCAAACAGGTATCTATATATCCAGAATACTGCAGTTCTGGTTCTATATCTATATCAGTGATGGTTTGATTGATGTTTGCTTTTCTACTCATCTGAACTGAACACAACCTTGTCTAGCCATTTGTATTTTGTCTGCGATTTCTAGTGCTAATTATATGATGGAGCTAATTGAACCATTAGAGCAAGTTGATGGGATGAGAAAATCCAGTCTATTTTGGTGGCATATCTCTGTACTGGAGCTTAATGTGAGTTGTCCAGTTTCCAACTTGTAGATGTGTGTGCTGATGATGTTGCTATTTTTGGCATTTTTTTATGTGGACTCAAGATGTGTGATAATGATTTCTGTTTTTTAGCCCACTGCATTTGTTTAGAGGAACGTGTGGACAAAATTCAGGTTTTGTCCCACAAGACACTGCATTGTTTTGAGGTTTTGTACATCAGCTTCCTTTTTTATCTTCTTATTTAAACTTGTCGCATTACCTGTGACACATGATGCCTAACTGCTTAACTAATTTTCTGCTAATTCAGCTCACGCGGTGCTGTGGTACGTGGAAGTCGATGCAGAGTAGAGAGATACCTCGCCTTCTTGTCCACCTCTTCAGAAGTCCCACCGCCTCGGACATGACGACATTAGAACCCAGTTCCTTTCATAGAGATATGGGATCAGGAAAACCCAGCAGTTCATTTGTTCCTGCTAGTTAAACTTGGTCTGTTATAGGGATATGCAGGTCCATCTAATTACATGTTATTCTGAAGCTGTTTGAGCAATGGTGTGGTGGCATTAGTCCGTAATGCGTTGACAATGGCCACTACTTCAGGCATTGCTAGATGCATTTCTCTACTGCCATGTTGTTTTGTAGTAGTTTTGCTATGCATATTCTGGGAGCAAGTACAATGAGGTTATATGTTATTTTTGTTCACTTGATATCTGCACCGCCCTTCCTTGCATAATTTGATGTCGTTTTACTTGGAAAGATTGCATTTTTAGATGTTTGCACTATCTTATCTAAATATGTCAAGCCCTGTCAACCAAACAAATTTTTCATATGGAGGGAATTGTGGCTGAAGGGGTTTGGGGGTTTCAAGGGGTTTTGAGGGGATTGGGTGGAAGGAAGGGATTCACCCAATCCTCTGAAATCCCCCCTCCCCAAACCTCCCCAATCCCTCTGTGCCAAATAAGGCCTAACGGAACCCCGTGTTCGAGGCCGAATTGGAGCCCTGGGCCAACCAAGACGACACCGACTAGGAGGGCTGGTGCCGTCCCCTTCCCAAATATCAATCGCCTCGAGTCGGAAGCTAGGGTTCCAAATCGATCAAAAATCCCCAACTCGCTTAGATCGAGAGATGGCGACTGCACCCGCGCGTCTTGATGGGAAGAAAGGGTCCTGCAAGAAGGACGAGGAGGAGGAGGTAGTGACCAAGAAGGGGGTGCTTTCCGATGTACAACTCAACTCCGCGGCTTGTGGTGCCCATGTCAAGTCGAAGGTGGCTCCGGCGAAGAACACCATGCCGAGCGAGTGGGTTGACCACATCCTGCGCTGGAAGAAGCCTCCCACCACAACCGAAAGGGTGCGACCACTGACGAGTTGCATGATGATCTTGTCGATTTCCAGCAGAGGTCCAGAAGGAGCTGGATGACAAGGGCTACGTTGAGGTCCCCGACGACCACGAGGAGAGGATCACACGAGCCAACGATAACGCGTACACGCAGGCATACCTTGAGATGTATGGCTCCTATCCCCCGCCCGAGCTCCGCTCAGCATGAACTCGCCGCGGGGCCTTGTTGTTTTACCGTCTATCTATCTAGGACTATATCTGTCACAACCCTAGAATTGCCCTTGCTTGTCATTGCATCATCATCTTGCATCATGTCTAAATTTTGAAAGTTGAATTGAGGTTAGTTGAAACCCTCAGAAATCACTTCAGAAATAATCAACATTAAAAATCTTTTCAAATGAGTCCAAGGAAATGTTCCTGTTATTCTGTAAAAATATTGGCAAGAGGTAAAATTCAAACCAATATTTTTGAAGTCCTAGAAATATTTATTTTGGGCATTTGAAATTAATTCAATAACTATTTGAATTGGATATATATTTATTATATAAGAAATATATGTTCAATAATTCTGAAAATTGTTGTGTGGCTTTGGATAAGACCACTTAGCTCACACAATTATTTTCATGAAGTTTAAAATTGATTTGGTATTTAGATCAAATCAAAACAAACAACAGAAAATAGAAAACAAAAATAAAAGAGAGAGAGAGAGAGGTTACCTGTGCGACTTACCTGGCAGCCCAGCCAGCCCAACTCCTGTGCTGGCCCAACCCACCTCCCCGGCTCCCTGTCGTCTTCCTCCCCACGCCAATAGGCAGCGCGCGTGGCCGACGCACGCCGGTACGCGCCCGGCCACCTCCTGCCTTCCTAGCTGCCCCCTCGTCGCCCTGGACGCCTCCCGCGACGCCACGCAGACCTCTTGACCCTCTCTCACTCTCCCCCGACCTCGTCCCCTCCTCTGTCCCGCTCCTCTCTCCACCGAACGGAGCCGTCGCCACCGTCGCCGTTCGTCGTGGCCACCGACCTTCCCACGCCAAGATAGCTAGCCCACGAGCACCGCCTCGCTGCGGTGCACTGATAACCCACAAGTATAGGGGATCGCAACAGCTTTCGAGGGTAGAGTATTCAACTCAAATTTATTGATTCGACACAAGGGGAGCCAAAGAATATTCTCAAGTATTAGCAGCTGAGTTTTCAATTCAACCACACCTGGAAACTTAGTATCTGCAACAAAGTGTTTAGTAGCAAAGTAATATGATAGTGGTGGTAGCGGCAACAAAAATAAAGACATCAAAAGTAATGTTTTTGGTATTTTGTAGTGATTGTAACAGTAGCAGCGGGAAAGTAAATAAGCATAAACCAGTATATGGAAAACTCGTAGGCACCGGATCGGTGATGGATAATTATGCCGGATACGGTTCATCATGTAACAGTCATAACATAGGATGACACAGAACTAGCTCCAATTCATCAATGTAATGTAGGCATGTATTCCGTATATAGTCATACGTGCTTATGGAAAAGAACTTGCATGGCATCTTTTGTCCTACCCTCCCGTGGCAGCGGGGTCCTATTGGAAACTAAGGGATATTAAGGCCTCCTTTTAATAGAGAACCGGAACAAAGCATTAGCACATAGTGAATACATGAACTCCTCAAACTATGGTCATCACCGGGAGTGGTCCCGATTATTGTCACTTCGGGGTTGCCGGATCATAACGCATAGTAGGTGACTATAGACTTTTAAGATAGGATCAAGAACTCACATATATTCATGAAAACATAATAGGTTCAGATCTGAAATCATGGCACTCGGGCCCTAGTGACAAGCATTAAGCATAGCAAAGTCATAGCAACATCAATCTCAGAACATAATGGATACTAGAGATCAAACCCTAACAAAACTAACTCGATTACATGATAAATCTCATCCAACCCATCACCGTCCAGCAAGCCTACGATGGAATTACTCACGCACGGCAGTGAGCATCATGAAATTGGTGATGGAGGATGGTGGATGATGACGATGGCGACAAATCCCCCTCTCCGGAGCCCCGAACGGACTCCAGATCAGCCCTCCCGAGAGGTTTTAGGGCTTGGCGGCGGCTCCGTATCGTAAAACGCGATGATTTCTTCTCTCTCATTTTTTCTCTCCGAAAGCAAATATATAGAGTTGGAGTTGGCGTCAGAGGGCATCCAGGGGGCCCACGAGGTAGGGGGGCGCGCCCTAGGGGGGGGGGGGCGCCCCCCCACCCTCGTGAGAAGGGTGTGGGCCCCCTGGTCTTCATCTTTGGCGAGGATTTTTTATTATTTTTTCTAAGATGTTCCGTGGAGTTTCAGGTCATTCTGAGAATATTTGTTTTCTGCACATAAAACAACACCATGGCAATTCTGTTGAAAATAGCGCCAGTCCGGGTTAGTTCCATTCAAATCATACAAGTTAGGGTCAAAAACAAGGGCAAAAGTGTTTGGAAAAGTAGATACGACGGAGACGTATCAACTTCCCCAAGCTTAAACCCTTGCTTGTCCTCAAGCAATTCAGTTGAAAAACTGAAAGAAAGAAAGAAAAACTTTTACAAACTCTGTTTGCTTTTGTTGTTGTAACTATGTCAAGCAAGCACTCAAGTTTTCAACATAGATCATAACTAACCACATTTGCAGTAATTCTCAGGTCTCATTATTATTCATATCAATAGCATAATCAACTAGCAAGCCATAATAATAAATCTCGGATGACAACACTTTCTCAAAACAATCATAATATGATATAACAAGATGGTATCTCGCTATCCCTTTCTGAGACCGCAAAACATAAATGCGGAGCACCTTTAAAGATCAAGGACTGACTAGACATTGTAATTCATGGTAAAAGAGATCCAATCATAGTCATACCCAATATAAATTAACAGTGATGAATGCAAATGACGGATGTGCTCTCCAGCTAGTGCTTTTTAATAAGAGGGTGATGACTCAACATAAAAGTAAATGGATAGGCCCTTCGCAGAGGGAAGCAGGGATTTGTAGAGGTGCTAGAGCTCGGTTTTGCAATAGAGATAAATTATATTTTGAGCAGTATACTTTCATTTTCAACGTAACAACTAAGAGATGGCGATATCTTCCATGCTAAACACATTATAGGAGGTTCCCAAACAGAATGATAAAGTTTATACTCCCCCTCCACCAACAAGCATCAATCCATGGCTTGCTCGAAACAACAAGTGCCTCCAACATACATTAGGTCCCAGGTAGGGCTGCAAATGAGTCGAGCTCGAGCGAGTTGGAGTTGGCTCAGCTCAACTCATATGAAAATTCGAGCGAGCTCAAACTGAGTGAAGCTCATGATCGAGTTGTAGAACATGACTCGTGCTCAGCTTGTAACGATCTCGAGCTAGTTTCGAGCAAAATGAGATGGTAAAAATTATAAATCTGGATGATAAACAAAAAAATTAAGGTGAATATGCTGGGAATCTTTGCCAAAATTATAGGATATTTAACACATAGTCGACCACGTGCCATAATTAGGCCTAAATCTTCTCTGCACTTAATTAAGTTTCCATGTTCGTTGGTAAATAAAATGGAGAAAAATTATGGACAACATATATGGTAATAAATTATCTTATTTCCATTTAATATATGGCATGATCATTTAACATAATGACATTCCGTCGAGCTAACGAGCTAAAATCGAGCGAGCCAACATTGGCTCAAGATCGGCTCGATTCTCGGTCGAGCTACATAAAGTGTTCAAACTTAGCTTGTTTTCTTTTCAAGTCGATCACGAGTCGAGTTAAAAAACGAGTTGATCTCGAGCGGCTCACGAGCCTCGAGCTTTTCTTGCAGCCCTAGTCCCAGGGGGAGTTTTGTTTGCAATTAATTTTGATTTAGTTTGCATAAAGCATGGGACTGGGCATCCCGGTGACCAACCATTTTCTCGTGAGTGAGGAGCGGAATCCACCCCTCTTGAGAATAACCCGCCTAACACGGAAGATAAGGACAACCTTGGTTGATACATGAGCTATTCGAGCATACAAAACAGAATGATTATTTGAAGGTTTAGAGTTTGGCATATACAAATTTACTTGGAACGGCAGGTAGATACCGCATATAGGAAGGTATGGTGGACTCATCTGGAATAACTTTGGGGTTTAAGGGATTGGATGCACAAGCAGTATTCCCGCTTAGTACAAATGAAGGCTAGCAAAAGATTGGGAAGCGACCAACTAGAGAGCGACAACAACCATGTACATGCATTAAAATTAATAAACATTGGATGCAAGCATGAGTAGGATATAATCCACCATGAACATAAATATCGTGAAGGCTATGTTGATTTTATTTCAACTACATGCGTGAACATGTGCCAAGTCAAGTCACTTAAATCATTCAAAGGAGGATACCACCCCATCATACCACATCATAATCATCTCAATAACATGTTGGCACACAAGGTAAATCATTATAACTCATAGCTAATCAAGCATGACACAAGCAACTATGATCTTTAATTGTCATTGCAAACATGTTTATTTATAATAATCTGAATCAAGAACGAGGGACTCATCATATTTACAAAAACAAAAGAGGTCGAGTTCATACTAACTTTTCTCATCTCAGTCAGTCCATCATATATCATCATAATTGCCTTTCACTTGCACGACCGAACGGTGTGAATAATAATAAGAGTGTACGTGCATTGGACTAAGCTGGAATCTGCGAGCATTCAATAAACAGGAGAAGACAAAGCAATATGCGCTCTTTTGTCAGATAAACAATAATGCATATAAGAGCTACTTCAACAATTTAATTATGGTCTTCTCCTACTGACCCCCAAAGAAAAGAAAAGAAATACAACTATTTACACGGGAAAGCTCCCAACAAGCAAAAGAAGAACGGGAAATATTTTTGGGTTTTCTTTTTAGTTATTACTACTACAACAGAAAAATAAACTACTACTATTTTTTTGGTTTTTTTAAGGTTTAACAAACACACAAGAAGAAAGCAGGAAAAAGAAAATAAACTAGCATGGATATTACAGTGAAAAAGTATGAGCACCGACATCTAGTAATGAGTGTATGTGAACATAAATGTAATGTCGGTGAAAAATACGTACTCCCCCAAGCTTAGGCTTTTGGCCTAAGTTGGTCTATGACCACGGCTGGGCTGGCGGATATCCATAATAATAGTTGTTGGGGTCGTACTGTGATGAGGAAGAAGAAGGCTCCGATTGCCACTGGCTGGCAATCATCTCCGGATCCCACTGATAGTTAGACTGCCGTGAATGATCAAATTGTGGTTCCGGTTCTGGCTCCTCGGCTGGTGCAGGGTTCTGGTAGGCGTGAATAGCCATCAACGGAACAAGGTACGTGCCTACAGTCAAATCAAACAAAGAAGGAGCAGACATGATAATAGTCTCAGGATGATGTTTGTTAAAGAACAATTGATATTTAAGCTCTCCTGCCCTATTCTTAACAATAAAATCGTGTGCCACCATACTTTTATGATCTAGATAAACACGGGGCAACACCTTTTCTTCCTTCTCAGCATGCCTAATAGGTATGTTAAAATGTGCAGCTAGGCGTGTAGCATAGATGCCTCCAAAGATGGGACCCTTAGTATGGTTCATACTTAACCGTCTAGCAATAATACCGCCCATACTAAAAGTGTTATCACTGTATAAACCGTGGTGCAGAATAATTATATCAGGGATACTAAGGTTTCCATAGTTTCCGCGTCCAATTAAACAACGACTAGCAAATAATGTAAAGTAACGTAAAACAGGAAAATGTATGCTAGTGATTCGTGCATCGGAAACCTTCCTAGTTTCTCCTACAGTGATAGTATCAATAAACCCAACCACATCATCATGATGTGGTTCTTCTGTCTTGCCCTCAAAAGGGACTAAACAAATCCGACAGAAATCATAAAGTGACATCTCTTTATGCTCATCATATAAATGAAACTCCACCATAGGTGGTGAGTTCCTAGAATGAAAATGAAAGTTTTGCACAAAAGTATTTGTGAGTAAGAGATACTGATCGCATTGGTCGTGGAGGAAAGCGGTGAGGCCTGCATTGTGAGCCAATTCATGAAAATCTTCATAGATACCGGCTGCTCTCAAGAAATCATCAGAAGGCCATTCACACGGCCGAATCTCCGCGGTGCGCGGCAAATTATACTTAGGCTTCGGTGCCTTTTCCTTCGAGCTTTGGCTCGATAAGCCCCTCAAAAATCTCCTCATTATTTTTCTGAAATAATCTGAAATTTTTAGTAACTTCAAAAAAAATGAACCAACTTCAATAATATTGATAGCAACTACTCCTACAAGTGCCTAGAGCCTAAATCAAGCATTAGAACTACTTGGAACCATATAAATTTGGCATGCAAGCTCAAGAACATGGTCACCTATGCAGCACAATTTTGCAAAGAATAAAGCACTAGAACAAAAACTAATTGGACCAATGGAGGAGTCACATACCAAGGAACAATCTCCCCAAGCAGTTTTGCGAGAGGTGCTTTGAGCAAGGAGATCGAAAATCACAGCAAAAGTGGCTGGAACTCGTGCTTGAGTTGGTTTTTCGGGTTTGTATGAGACAGAGGAAGAAGATGGGTGTTGGGATAAGTGGAGGAGGGCCACCGTGGGCCCACGAGGCAGGGGGGCGCGCCCTAGAGGGGGCGCGCGCCCACCACCCTCGTGGCCAGGTGGCAGCTCCTCTCGCGGTAATTTTTGCACAGTAAATCCTCAAATATTCCCAAAAAAAATCATATTAAATTGGCATGTCATTCTGAGGACTTTTATTTCGGGATATTTTTATGTTGCACAGATAAGTCAGGAAATAGACAGAAAAATACTATTTTTACTTTATTTAATATAAATAACAACAGAAAGTAAAAGTGGGGTACAGAAGGTTGTGCTTCTAGTTTCATCCATCTCATGCTCATAAAAAAGAATCCACTAACAAGGTTGATCAAGTCTTGTTAACAAACTCATTCCGATAATCATGAAACTGGAGAAATTTCGAATAACACTAAGTTACCTCAACGGGGATATGCACATCCCCAATAATAAGAATATCATATTTCTTCTTGACAGTAGGAAGAGGAAATTCAAAACCTCCAAATATAATCGATGGAATTTTTCCAATAGAGTTGATACTATGAACTTGAGGTTGTTTCCTCGGAAAGTGTACCGTATGCTCATTACCATTAACATGAAAAGTGACATTGCATTTGTTGCAATCAATAACAGCCCCTGCAGTATTAAGAAAAGGTCTTCCAAGAATAATAGACATACTATCATCCTCGGGAATATCAAGTATAACAAAGTCTGTTAAAATAGTAATGTTTGCAACCACAACAGGCACATCCTCACAAATACCGACATGTATAGCAATTGATTTATTAGCCATTTGCAAATATATTTCGGTAGGTGTCAGCTTATTCAAGTCAAGTCTACGATATAAAGAGAGAGGCATAACACTAACACCGGCTCCAAGATCACATAAAGCAGTTTTAATATAATTTCTTTTAATGGAGCAAGGTATAGTAGGTACTCCGGGGTCTCCAAGTTTCTTTGGTATTCCACCCTTAAAAGTATAATTAGCAAGCATGGTGTAAATTTCATCTTCCGGTATCTTTCTTCTATTAGTAATAATATCCTTCATATATTTAGCATAAGGATTTGTTTTGAGCACATCAGTTAATCTCATACGCAAAAAGATAGGCCTAATGATTTCAGCAAAGCGCTCAAAATCCTCATCATCCTTTTTCTTGGATGGTTTTGGAGGAAAAGGCATGGGTTTTTTAACCCAAGGTTCCCTTTCTTTACCATGTTTCCTAGCAACAAAGTCTCTTTTATCATAACGTTGATTCTTTGATTGTGGGTTATCAAGATCAACAGCAGGTTCAATTTCTACATCATTATCATTACTAGGTTGAGAATCATCATGAACATCATCATTAATATTTTCATTAGGTTCATGTTCATTACCAGATTGTGTTTCAGAAATAGGTTCACTAGAAGTTTGCACAGTTCTATCATTTTTCTTCTTCTTCTTTTTAGAAGAACTAGGAACATCAATATTATTTCTTTGAGAATCTTGCTCGATTCTCTTAGGGTGGCCTTCAGGATACAAAGGTTCCTGAGTCATTCTACCAGTTCTAGTAGCCACTCTAACAACATAATCATTTTCCTTACTATTCATTTCATCAAGCACTTCTTTTTGAGCCTTAAGTACTTGTTCTACTTGAGTGGTAACCATAGAAGCATGTTTGCTAACAAGTTTAAGTTCACCTTTAATATTAGCCATATAATCACCCAAGCGTCTAATCATATAAGCATTTTCTTTTAATTGTCTACCAAAATAAGCATTGAAGTCGCCTTTCTTAAACATAAAGTTATCAAACTCATCCAAGCACTAACTAGCAATTTTAGTAGGAGGGACTTCAGCTTTATCATATCTATAGAGAGAATTTACCTTTACTACCTGTGTCGGGATATCGGGATCAGGAGGTTCTTCAATAAATAAAGAATTAAGATCATATGTTTCTTCATCAGGCGGTGAATTAAGACCATGTATTTCTTCAATAGGAGGTAAATTCTTAACGTCTTCAGCTTTAATACCCTTTTCTTTCATAGATTTCTTTGCCTCTTGCATATCTTCGGGACTGAGAAATAGAACACCTCTATTCTTCGGAGTTGGTTTAGGTATAGGTTCAGTAATTGGAGCAGGAGTTGGCTCAGGAGCTAGCTCAGGAGGTGCCCAATTATTTTCATTTGTCAACATATTATTCAATAGGATTTTAGCTTCATCTGGTGTTCTTTCCCTGAAAAGAGAACCAGCACAACTATCCAGGTAATCTCTGGAAACATCAATTAGTCCATTATAAAAGATATCAAGTATTTCAGGTTTCTTAAGAGGATGATCAGGCAAAGCATTAAGTAACTTGAGAAGCCTCCCCCAAGCTTGTGGGAGACTCTCTTCTTTAATTTACACTAAGTTGTGTATTTCCCTCAAAGCAGCTTGTTTCTTATGAGCAGGGAAATATTTAGCAGAGAAGTAATAAATCATATCCTGGGGACTACGCACACAACCAGGATCAAGAGAATTAAACCATATCTTAGCATCACCCTTTAACGAGAACGGAAATATTTTGAGTATATAAAAGTAACGCGATCTCTCATCATTAGTAAACAAGGCGGCTATATCATTTAACTTAGTAAGATGTGCCACAACAGTTTCAGATTCATAGCCATAAAACGGATCAGATTCAACCAAAGTAATTATATCAGGATCAACAGAGAATTCATAATCCTTATCAGGAACACATATAGGTGAAGTAGAAAAAGCAGGGTCGGGTTTCATTTTATCTCTAAGTGATTCTTTGTTCCATTTAACTAATAACCTCTTAAGCTCATATCTATCTTTGCAAGCTAAAATAGCGGCAGAAGATTTCATATCAAAAAGATAACCCTCAGGAATAACAAGCATATTTTCATCATCACTATCATCATCGTATTCAGATTCAATAATTTCTTTTTCTCTAGCCCTAGCAATTTGTTCATCTAGAAATTCACCGAGGGGCACAGTAGTATCAGGCATAGAAGCAGTTTCATCATAAGTATCATGCATAGCAGAAGTGGCATCATCAATAACATGCGACATATCAGAACGAATAGCAGAAGCAGGTGTAGGTGTCGCAAACTTACTCATAACAGAAGGTGAATCAAGTGTAGAGCTAGATGGCAGTTCCTTACCTCCCCTCATAGTTGAGGGATAGATCTTGGTTTTTGGATGTCTCAAGTTCTTCATAGTGTCCAGCATATATAAATCCCAAGTGACTCAAAGAATAGAGCTATGCTCCCCGGCAACGGCGCCAGAAATTGGTCTTGATAACTCACAAGTATAGGGGATCGCAACAGCTTTCGAGGGTAGAGTATTCAACCCAAATTTATTGTTTCGACACAAGGGGAGCCAAAGAATATTCTCAAGTATTAGCAGCTGAGTTGTCAATTCAACCACACCTGGAAACTTAGTATCTGCAGCAAAGTGTTTAGTAGCAAAGTAATATGATAGTGGTGGTAGCGGCAACAAAAGTAAAGACAGCAAAAGTAATGTTTTTGGTATTTTGTAGTGATTGTAACCGTAGCAGCGGGAAAGTAAATAAGCATAAACCAGTATATGGAAAACTCGTAGGCACCGGATCAGTGATGGATAATTATGCCAGATGCGGTTCATCATGTAACAGTCATAACATAGGATGACACAGAACTAGCTCCAATTCATCAATGTAATGTAGGCATGTATTCCGTATATAGTCATACGTGCTTATGGAAAAGAACTTGCATGACATCTTTTGTCCTACCCTCCCGTGGCAGCAGGGTCCTATTGGAAACTAAGGGATATTAAGGCCTCCTTTTAATAGAGAACCGGAACAAAGCATTAGCACATAGTGAACACATGAACTCCTCAAACTATGGTCATCACCGGGAGTGGTCCCGATTATTGTCACTTCGGGGTTGCCGGATCATAACGCATAGTAGGTGACTATAGACTTGCAAGATATGATCAAGAACTCACATATATTCATGAAAACATAATAGGATTAGATCTAAAATCATGGCACTCGGGCCCTAGTGACAAGCATTAAGCATAGAAAAGTCATAGCAACATCAATCTCATAACATAATGGATACTAGGGATCAAACCCTAACAAAACTAACTCGATTACATGATAAATCTCATCCAACCCATCACCGTCGAGCAAGCGTACGATGGAATTACTCATGCACGGCAGTGAGCATCATGAAATTGGTGATGGAGGATGGTGGATGATGACGACAGCGACGAATCCCCCTCTCCGGAGCCCCGAACGGACTCCAGATCAGCCCTCCCGAGAGGTTTTAGGGCTTGGCGGCGGCTCCGTATCGTAAAACGCGATGATTTCGTCTCTCTCATTTTTTTCTCTCTGAAAGCAAATATATAGAGTTGGAGTTGGCGTCGGAGGGCATCCAAGGGGCCCACGAGGTAGGGGGGCGCACCCTAGGTGAGGGGGGGGGGCGCCCCCACCCTCGTGAGAAGGGTGTGGGCCCTCTGGTCTTCATCTTTGGTGAGGATTTTTTATTATTTTTTCTGAGATGTTCCGTGAAGTTTCAGGTCATTTCGAGAATATTTGTTTTCTGCACATAAAACAACACCATGGCAATTCTGCTTAAAACAGCGTCAGTTTGGGTTAGTTCCATTCAAATCATACAAGTTAGAGTCCAAAACAAGGGCAAAAGTGTTTGGAAAAGTAGATACGACGGAGACGTATCACCTCTTCCTCTCCACTGTGAGCTCCTACGCCTCCCCTCTCTCTCCCCGTGCTCGATTTCGCCGCGTAGCCGTCGCCTCTGTCGATCCCGAGAACCCATCGCCGCCGGCCGTGTCGCCGCCGTGGCTAGAGCTCACGCACGTCGCGTCTGAGCATACCACCGTGCTCAGCGCGATGCCAAAAGCCCAAAACCCCCACCCACTGCTCCTGCCGTTCGCTGTAGCATCGTTTCCGCCGACGCCCGATCTCCTGCCGCTGCCCAAGTGCTTGCCATCGTCAACTCCGGCCACCTCGCGCCCTCCCCCTGCCACCGTTGGATGCGCACGAGCCCCATCTCCTCGTAGATGGGCTCGGCCATCGATTTGGTTGCCGGAGCCGCCGTCCCGATCATCACCGCCGCGTTTCCAGGTCGCCGGCGTTGAGCTCCAGCGATGCTGATGTGGCAGTCTCATTAGCTGCTAATGACCACTCTAAACACCCCCTTGAGCCACTGCCATGTGGGCCCCTGAGCCTAATTAGGTTAGTCTAATTTATCTCTTAGATTAGTGCTAATGCCGTGGACCCCACGTGTCAGCTCTGACCATGGCCTAGTCAGCATTGACCGGGCCCACCTGTCATCCACCCAAAGCAGCCCTGAGACACTGATGTGTGGGTCCCAGCCATCAGGTTTGACCTGGACTGGCATTGTTGACCTGCTGACGTCGTGCAGTCGTCATGTTGACGCAGTAATGCATTTTCTGGTTTTAGTCTAATTTAAAATAATCCAAGAAAATCCAAAAAATGCCCAAAACTTCTAAAAATCATAGAAAATTATCTATATCTCCAAATAAGATAAATTATATATGAAAAATGATCAGAAAAATCCAATCTATCCATCTGTACTGTTTTCATGCATGTTTGAGCAAGTTAACCTCACTGTTTAGGATGAAACATGATTAGGACAAATTTGATAATAGATTTGGAGTTGGAATTTGATCTAGCTTTGAATTCCACTTCAACCAAAATGACTTCCTGTTGCATTAGTCCAAATCACATCATATTGCCATGTAATGATCATGCATCATATTGTGCATTGCATTGATCGTGTTTCTTCTCTGTTTGCCGGTGTTGTTCCCCCTCGGTAGACGTTGTTCCGACGTTGTGATCGTTGACACTGATGAAGACTCAATGCTATCTTCAGAAGTGCCAGGCAAGCAAAACCCCCTTGTTCATTCCAATACAATCCCACTCTCTCACTCCTGCTCTCTTTTACTGCATTAGGACAACAACGATTCAACTGTTACATGCTGCGGTAGTTGAACCCCTTTCCCCTGCATGACCTGTCATTGCCACAATAAATAGATGAAACCCACTAGCATGAGCAGGAGTTGTTTGAGCCCTGATGTGCCTACTCATTCATGCTTGTTGTTATGCCTGCTACTGCTTAGAGTTGAGTCAGGTCTGATTCATCAGGAATGAATTGGAACGTGGTGAACATGTCCTACCACTAGTAGAAAACGGGCCATTAGCACCGGTTCGTAAGGGCCTTTAGTGCCGGTTATGGAACCGGCACTAACGTTTCGGCACTAAAGGCCCCCCCCCTTTAGTACCGGTTCAGCACGAACCGGTGCTAAAGGGGAACCAAGTGGCACGAGCCAGCTCCGGGGGCCGGGAGCCCTTTAGTACCGGTTGGTAACACCAACCGGTACTAAATGGTTGTGGGTTTTTGTTTCATTTTGTATTTTTCAATTAAATTTGTGTTATCAATTTAATTTAGGATTGTTTTACGTTATAATGAGTTGTAGTCGTCATCATCATCATCATCATCATCGCATATTAATAAATAAATAAACTCTAGCTAGCTAAAAATCATCGTAGTCGTCTAATTACCACTATTTAATCATCATAGTCATTACCGCGCTAGCTATCTAATCATCATCAACGCTGGCTAGCTTAAAGAGGAAACATTCACTTTGTAACAGAAGCAAAGATATCATCAAGTTCAACATAATCGTCACCAAGATCGAAGTTCAGGACACGGACATGAGACAAGTACTAATTAAGAGCATGAACTAGTAGCTACTGATCCTGCTGCTCCCTCTCAGGTAGAATAGCATAGAACATGTATAGCTCTCCTGATTCATCATACTAGAGCATGCAGATGAATCTGTCTCCTAATCTTGGGTTGCGCTTCACCTTACTGCCCCCTAGTACTTCTCTGCGATCGTTAACAATTTTGCTCCAATCTTTCACTATTAAGCATTCTTCGCTTTCAGAAATCCTGAATGCACTCATGTGCAATGTAGGAAATCTTGGTCGTAAGCTAACCATTGACATGCGACCTTTTGTCTCGATCCACTGAGGCACAACTGTCATCGGAAGTCCCTGTTGAACAACATCGTATATATAGTAATTAATATACTAAGCAATGAAAGTTTAGCTTCAAAAATAATGTATGCAAAAGATGCACTAATTAAGGACAAATATTTAAAATCTTACCATCTTTTGATTATAGATGTGACCGTAGTTCAATACGATCACCATTGGTCGCACGTTTTGAGTACTAACATTTCTAAGTGTAGGAAATTTTTTTGTCTTGACAGTATTAAGATCCTCAAGCCATGAAACATAATGACTTATCTCCTCACAGTTTAGTTGAGCCCCGGGGCAGTAGTAGGTCCTGTCTACCAAGCGCTGGACATGTTTGCTTGAACCAAAATAAGCTGACAATACAAATTAGTTGTCAACTATTTTTGAATAAACTGTATGAAAGACATAAACATATGCATGCATGGTTGAGAAAAACTCACCAAATGGTAGAACTGGAGGCGTTTGCACATCGACCCAGATGTCTATATTACCTTCAATATCATCTTCCGGACGAATATCAAAGGTGATAACCATATCAGGCTCAAATGCATAAGCCTTGCATAGTGCTTGCCAAGTTTTGCATTCAAAATGGGTGTATGTGTCTCCATTATATAATTTGACGTTGAAAGTATACCCATGCTCCGTCTTCAAGTAAACTCTCTTTACCTCCATATCATCTATAGCACTAAAACCTATCTTATCCAAGACAAAAATTCTTGCATGGCAGGGGATGCGCTATAGTAGAATAGTGAAAATTTAAAATTATAAGTTGAAGCAAATGAAGCATAAGTTTTGCATTCAAATAATAATTGACAAAGTGACTTACTATATCAACTTCGAATGTCTCATCCAGCTTGATGCTGAAGCGCCTACCATCAACAAGGAAATTTTGGTCGCACAGGCCGCGCTGGTCTTCACAGTGTTCGCACAAAATAAAATCTTTTTCGTCGTCAGATGACATTTCCTATGTTCATATAGGTGAAACATTAAACACCTATATCTAGCCAAATATATATTCATCTAACATTTGACATTAATATATCTAACTATATATTCAATTGACATTACTATATATTTAACTTTTCTATCTAATTCATCTAACATTTGACATTAATCTAACATTTATATAAACTCAAAATATATAAAAAATTAAATAAACAGAAAAACTCATTAACAAATAATATTTTAATTAGATCATCAAATCTCAGATACCTAAATTTTTCTTACTAAAAATAAACTAGTTATATTAATTATTGAACTAGTTCAAATCTCATATACCTAAATTTTTCTTACTAAAAATAAACTAATTATATTAATTATTGAACTAGTTCAAATCTCATATACCTAAATTTTCTTACTAAAAATAAACTAGTTATATTAATTATTGAACTAGTTCAAATCTCATATACCTAAATTTTCTTACTAAAAATAAACTAGTTATATTAATTATTGAACTAGTTCAAATCTCATATACCTAAATTTTCTTACTAAAAATAAACTAGTTATATTAATTATTGAACTAGTTCAAATCTCATATACCTAAATTTTTCTTACTAAAAATAAACTAGTTATATTAATTATTGAACTAGTTCTAATCTCATATACCTAAATTTTTCTTACTAAAAATAAACTAGTTATATTAATTATTGAACTAGTTCAAATCTCATATACCTAAATTTTCTTACTAAAAATAAACTAGTTATATTAATTATTGAACTAGTTCAAATCTCATATACCTAAATTTTCTTACTAAAAATAAACTAGTTATATTAATTATTGAACTAGTTCAAATCTCATATACCTAAATTTTCTTACTAAAAATAAACCAGTTATATTAATTATTCAACTAGTTCTAATCTCTAGTTCGACAATTTTTCTATCTAGCTAATTCATCTAACACTCGACATTAATCTAACATTCGATCATCTAATTAACTTTTCTGAAAAACAGAAAATAAGAAAAAAAATGTGTGTGTATGTGTGTGTATACGTATATGTGTGTACGTATGTGTGTATGTGTGTGTATGCGTGTGTGGTATATGCATGTGTGTGTGTGTGCATGCGCGCCGCCCCGTACGTACGAGCGGGGGCGCCGGCGTACGGGGCGGGGGCGGCGGCGTACGGGGCGGGGGCGCCGGCGTTCGGGGCGGCGGCGGGGACGGACGGCGACGCGCGGCGTTCGGGGCGGACGGCGGCGCGCGGCGTTCGGGGCGGACGGCGCGCGGCACGGCGGCCGGGTACGCGCGAGGAGAGAGCGAGATACGTACGGACGGCGGCGCGGGACGACGACAGACGGCGGCGCGCGGCGTTCGGGGCAGCGGCGGGGACGATGACGATGACGACGGGCGACGGGCGGCGACGACGGGAGCGGCGCGCGAGAGGTTGACGAAAGAAGTGGGGAGATGTAACTGAAATTTCGTAAGTGCTGTATATATAGGGTGAGCCTTTAGTACCGGTTGGAGCCACCAACCGGTACTAAAGGCCTACTTTGGCCAGGCAAAGAGGCGGGAAGAGCAGGCCTTTAGTACCGGTTGGTGGATCCAACCGGTACTAAAGGGGGGGCCTTTAGTACCGGTTGGAGCCACCAACCGGTACTAAAGGCCTTGCGCTGCCACCCCAAAGTTTAGTCCCACCTCGCCCGGCGAAGGGCAGCCGCACTGGTTTATAAACCCAACCGCGGCTATGTTTTCGAACTCCTCTATATAGCAGGCTTCTGGGCCTAATTAATTAGGGCACGCTGCCCTGTGGGTCTGCTGGCCCTCCTGGGCCTGCATTTGCACACCCTAGGTCTGGTAGACCCACAGGGCAGTGTGCCAATAAATTTGCTATATAGTTTTTTCTTTTCTGCATTACTTATTTTCTTTTATTTATTTTTGAGGTGGGCTAGCTATATATAGGGTCGTCTGGCTCACAAAGTGATTGTGGTAGTTTCGATCCAACGACTCACATGAGCTAGGAAGAAACACACCCTTGATCCAACGACTCGCAAGAGCTAGAAAGAAACACACGATCCGTGTGATTCTTCCTGATTGGTGGGATGCACATTAGTACCCACTCCGGACTCCGAAACCCTGATACTCGGAAAGAGTTTGTCCAGTTTGTACACGAAGTGCGTCCAGTTTTTGCCGTGACCCTCTCTACTCTTTCGCGCATGCTATGCGAGTGATATGA
Source organism: Triticum urartu (assembly GCF_056163025.1). Classification (NCBI taxonomy): domain Eukaryota; kingdom Viridiplantae; phylum Streptophyta; class Magnoliopsida; order Poales; family Poaceae; genus Triticum; species Triticum urartu. Next base: position 27,774,349 of record NC_141877.1, read on the forward strand.
TGATACCATGCCAAGTTTCAACATTTTCAGGATTCATTTTGTAGTGATTTTCAATTTCACGGTCATTTAGCTCTCTAAACAATTAGGTAAATGACCGAAAAACAACAAATGATGTCAGAACATGTTGGAAATTGATGACGTCGCTTTAAATGCTGCATACTGAACACAAAAGAAGTCCGGAGTTTAAATAAGTTATTAAAAATAAAAAAGAGGTGCAATGCTGGTTAATTTGCTTCAAGCCATTCAGAATAGTGTAGATTGCACTGCACATAGCTCAGTGCAATCTATGCTATTTCGCAAGGCTTGAAGCTAATCAACATGTAGGTGAGCATTGCAACTCTTCGTCATTGTCTGTGCACTCACGGCTTATAAACCGCTCATACTGCCTCTCTCTTGGCGAAGATCACAAGATAGTTTGGTTAAATTGCATTACTTGTAAGTCCAGTTAACATGGATGCTTATGATGCAAGAGCAACAGCAAAAGTGAAAATTTGGCACAAATAGGTAGTTGTGTAACTAAAATAGGTAGGAGGAGAGATAGCTCTTATGTCACAAAAAAGAAGTTGTATCAAACCTTTTATGTCGGATCTAGAACAAACCAATCGGTATCGCCATCATACAGCCCAACCGTGGCTCGTGATGCATATATATGCATATCAAATGCACGGTTGGACGTATGATGGCGAATCCGAATGATTTGTATTCAGTCGATGAACTGGTAGATGTATGCAGTCGATGAACTGGTAGATGTATGTAGTCGATGAACTGAAAGACTTATGCAGGGAAGGCGAGAGGTGGGCTAGCTATATATAGGGTCGTCTGGCTCACACAGTGATTGTGGTAGTTTCGATCCAACGACTCACATGAGCTAGGAAGAAACACACCCTTGATCCAACGACTCGCAAGAGCTAGAAAGAAACACACGATCCGTGTGATTCTTCCTGATTGGTGGGATGCACATTAGTACCCACTCCGGACTCCGAAACCCTGATACTCGGAAAGAGTTTGTCCAGTTTGTACACGAAGTGCGTCCAGTTTTTGCCGTGACCCTCTCTACTCTTTCGCGCATGCTATGCGAGTGATATGATGATACTATGCCAAGTTTCAACATTTTCAGGATTCATTTTGTAGTGATTTTCAATTTCACGGTCATTTAGCTCTCCAAACAATTAGGTAAATGACCGAAAAACAACAAATGATGTCAGAACATGTTGGAAATTGATGACGTCGCTTTAAATGCTGCATACTGAACACAAAAGAAGTCCGGAGTTTAAATAAGTTATTAAAAATAAAAAAGAGGTGCAATGCTGGTTAATTTGCTTCAAGCCATTCGGAATAGTGTAGATTGCACTGCACATAGCTCAGTGCAATCTATGCTATTTCGCAAGGCTTGAAGCTAATCAACATGTAGGTGAGCATTGCAACTCTTCGTCATTGTCTGTGCACTCACGGCTTATAAACCGCTCATACTGCCTCTCTCTTGGCGAAAATCACAAGATAGTTTGGTTAAATTGCATTACTTGTAAGTCCAGTTAACATGGATGCTTATGATGCAAGAGCAACAGCAAAAGTGAAAATTTGGCACAAATAGGTAGTTGTGTAACTAAAATAGGTAGGAGGAGAGATAGCTCTTATGTCACAAAAAAGAAGTTGTATCAAACCTTTTATGTCGGATCTAGAACAAACCAATCGGTATCGCCATCATACAGCCCAACCGTGGCTCGTGATGCATATATATGCATATCAAATGCACGGTTGGACGTATGATGGCGAATCCGAATGATTTGTATTCAGTCAATGAACTGGTAGATGTATGCAGTCGATGAACTGGTAGATGTATGTAGTCGATGAACTGAAAGACTTATGCAGGGAAGGCGAGAGGTGGGCTAGCTATATATAGGGTCGTCTGGCTCACAAAGTGATTGTGGTAGTTTCGATCCAACGACTCACATGAGCTAGGAAGAAACACACCCTTGATCCAACGACTCGCAAGAGCTAGAAAGAAACACACGATCCGTGTGATTCTTCCTGATTGGTGGGATGCACATTAGTACCCACTCCGGACTCCGAAACCCTGATACTCGGAAAGAGTTTGTCCAGTTTGTACACGAAGTGCGTCCAGTTTTTGCCGTGACCCTCTCTACTCTTTCGCGCATGCTATGCGAGTGATATGATGATACCATGCCAAGTTTCAACATTTTCAGGATTCATTTTGTAGTGATTTTCAATTTCACAGTCATTTAGCTCTCTAAACAATTAGGTAAATGACCGAAAACAACAAATGATGTCAGAACATGTTGGAAATTGATGATGTCGCTTTAAATGCTGCATACTGAACACAAAAGAAGTCCGGAGTTTAAATAAGTTATTAAAAATAAAAAAGAGGTGCAATGCTGGTTAATTTGCTTCAAGCCATTCGGAATAGTGTAGATTGCACTGCACATAGCTCAGTGCAATCTATGCTATTCCGCAAGGCTTGAAGCTAATCAACATGTAGGTGAGCATTGCAACTCTTCATCATTGTCTGTTCACTCACGGCTTATAAACCGCTCATACTGCCTCCCTCTTGGCGAGGTGGGACTAAAAACAGCTTGCCATAACCTCATTAGTACCGGTTCGTGGTAAGAACCGGCACTAAATGGTGATGGTGGGGCCATAGCCTGACCGCAGGCTGATGCAGCCTCTTTAGTACCGGTTCGTGGCATGAACCGGTACTAATGGTTCGCCACGAACCGGTACTATTGATCGCCGCCACGAACCGGCACTAATGTACACATTAGTGCCGGCTCTAATTCAAACCGGCACTAATGTGCTTCACGTTTGACCCTTTTTCTACTAGTGTACCATTGAGAGCTAAGTGTGTGAACACGATTTGGTAAAGGTAGCGGTGAGAGGCCATGTAGGAGTACATGGTGGGTTGTCTCATTGCAGCCATCCTCAGGAACTGAGTTCTGTGTTTGTGATCCATGAGCAGTTACTACCACACATTGGGCTCCGGGCGCTCCAAGCTCTCTCGACTTATTAATCAACCCGATCTCTGTCTAGGAGTTGCAACTAGTTTCTGGTGTTTGTAGGTAGTGTTAGTAGTCTACCAAGTGGCACCCGGTACAGGTGGGCTTGAGATAGACTAGGCACAGTGGCCCGGTGTACCAAGTGGCACCCGGATGGTGGGCTTGGGAACCCTGCTCACATCGTTTGGGGCCGTGAGCGACACCCCGGCCGGATCTCCTTGCGGATGGAACCCGAATAGGCGATAAACCTGGACTAGAGACTTGTGTGGTTAGTCAGGTCGTGGCCGACTCCCTCACCAGGCTTCCGCTTGAAGGTTGCCGAGATACACGACGTGTACATGGTGGTAAGTGGCGAGAGCGTGTGTGAAGAAGTACACCCCTGCAGGGTTATCATTATCTATTTGAATAGCCAGATTCCTTGGATATGGAAACTTGGACCCCTTGCATAGTTCATAGACAAGTGAAAGTGGATACTCTAAAATGCACAAGATAAGCATGAGTGCTATGGATGGCCTTCTTGTAGGGAGACGGGAGCGGATCCATAGTGGAGTATTGATATGGTGAATATGTGGACTCGTGTGCACCACCTCAAAAGAGATATTTGCAGTCGTAGTTCAGGATAGCCACCGAGTCAAAGCTGGCTTGCTGCAGTTAAACTCCACCACCCCTTTGATGATACTGATGCATATGTAGTTAGTTCTGATGTAAGTCTTGCTGGGTACATTTGTACTCACGTTTGCTTAATTTATGTTTTGTAGAGAGACTTCAGTCTCGCTAGTAGTCCCACGTGGGCTTCGACGTTTAGCTCGTTACCTCAGCTACGATCTTGTACCCTTGGGAGGGTCTTGTAGATAGTCATGCTTCTCAGCCTTCTTCATTTGTAGTTGTCTGTACTCAGACAAGTTAAGCTTGCGCATGTGCTTGTAGCTTGTATGCTCTGTATGTTGGGTCATGAGACCCATGTTTGTAATATCTCGCTCCTCGGAGCCTGATGAATAAATACTTGAGTCATAGAATTATGTTGTGATGCCATGTTGTATTTACACATATCGAGCATATTGTGTGTATGATTGAAATGCTTGGTATGTGTGGGATCCGACAACCTAGTTGTTTATCCTTGGTAGCCTCTCTTATGGGGAAATGTAGTCTTGTGCTTCCATGAGCCATGGTAGTCCGCTACAGCCCGGTTCACCGGAGTCCTGCTAGCCCAACACTACTGCTCCGGGACACTCGACTGGCCGGCATGTGATTCACTTTGTTCCTGTGTCTGTCCCTTCGGGGAAATGTCACACGGTGACATCCGGAGTCCTGCCTAGCCTGCTACAGCTCGGGTTCCCGGAGTCCTGTTAGCCTAGTTGCTACAGCCCGGATTCACACGCTGCTGACCGACATGCTCGATGTTGATTCATGTATGCCTGTCCCCGTAAGTTAGTGCCACTTTGGGTTCATGACTAGTCATGTCGGCCCGGGTTCTTTGTCATATGGATGCTAGCAACACTATCATATACGTGAGCCAAAAGGCGCAAACGGCCCCGGGCCATGGTAAGGCGACACCCGTGGGGATACCGTGCGTGAGGCCGCAAAGTGTGATTTTTGCAGGATTATCTTCAAAGTGGGCTTACCATGGGTCCATCCATCTCCAATGATAAGCAAAAATCACTCATTGTGTTGTCTTCAACGTAAGGGTATCCCCACAGGTGTCGCCTTTGCGGCCTCACGCACGGTATCCCCACGGGTGTCGCCTTACCATGGCCCGGGGCCGTTTGCGCCTTTTGGCTCACGTATATGATAGTGTCGCTAGCATCCATATGACAGAGAACCCGGGCCGACATGACTAGTCGTGAACCCAAAGTGGCACTAACTTACGGGGACAGGCATACATGAATCAACATCGAGCATGTTGGTCAGTAGCGTGTGAATCCGGGCTGTAGCAACTAGGCTAACAGGACTCCGGGAACCCGGGCTGTAGCAGGCTAGGCAGGACTCCGGATGTCACCGCGTGACATTTCCCCGAAGGGACAGACACAGGAAAGAAGTGAATCACATGCCGGCCAGTCAAGTGTTCTAGAGCAGTAGTGCTGGGCTAGCAGGACTCCGGTGAACCGGGCTGTAGCGGACTACCATGGCTCATGGAAGCACAAGACTACATTTCCCCATAAGAGAGGCTACCAAGGATAAACAACTAGGTTGTCGGATCCCACACATACCAAGCATTTCAATCATACACACAATATGCTCGATATGTGTAAATACAACATGGCATCACAACATAACTCTATGACTCAAGTAATTATTCATTAGGCTCCGAGGAGCGAGATATTACAAACATGGGTCTCATGACCCAACATACAGAGCATACAAGCAAGAAGCACATGCGTAAGCTTAACTTGTCTGAGTACAGACAACTACAAATGAAGAAGGCTGAGAAGCCTGACTATCTACAAGACCCTCCCAAGGGTACAAGATCGTAGCCGAGGTAATGAGCTAAACGTTGAAGCCCACGTGGGACTACTAGCGAGACTGAAGTCTCTCTACAAAACATAAATTAAGCAAACGTGAGTACAAATGTACCCAACAAGACTTACATCAGAACTAACTACATATGCATCGGTATCATCAAAGGGGTGGTGGAGTTTAACTGCAGCAAGCCAGCTTTGACTCGGTGGCTATCCTGAACTACGACTGCAAATAACTCTTTTGAGGTGGCGCACACGAGTCCACATATTCATCATATCCATACTCCACTATGGATTCGCTCCCGTCTCCCTACGAGAAGGCCATCCATAGCACTCACGCTTATCTTGCGCATTTTAGAGTATCCACTTTCACTTGTCTATGAACTATGCAAGGGGTCCAAGTTTCCATATCCGAGGAATCCGGCTATTCGAATAGATAATGATAACCCTGCAGGGGTGTACTTCTTCACACACGCTCTTGCCACTTACCACCATGTACATGTCGTGTATCTCGGCAACCTTCAAGCGGAAGCCTGGTGACGGAGTCGGCCATGACCTGACTAACCACACAAGTCTCTAGTCCAGGTTTATCGCCTATTCGGGTTCCATCCGCAAGGAGATCCGGCCGGGGTGTCGCTCACGGCCCCAAACGATGTGAGCAGGGTTCCCAAGCCCACCATCCGGGTGCCACTTGGTACACCGGGCCACTATGCCTAGTCTGTCCCAAGCCCACCTGTACCGGGTGCCACTTGGTAGACTACTAACACTACCTACAAACACCAGAAACGAGTTGCAACTCCTGGACAGAGATCAGGTTGATTAATAAGTCGAGAGAGCTTGGAGCGCCCGGAGCCCAATGTGTGGTAGTAACTGTTCATGGATCACAAACACAGAACTCAGTTCCTGAGGACGGCTGCAATGAGACAACCCACCATGTACTCCTACATGGCCTCTCACCGCTACCTTTACCAAATCGTGTTCACACACTTAGCTCTCAACGGTAGGACATGTTCACCACGTTCCAATTCATTCCCGATGAATCAGACCTGACTCAACTCTAAGCAGTAGCAGGCATAACAACAAGCATGAATGAGTAGGCACATCAGGGCTCAAACAACTCCTGCTCATGCTAGTGGGTTTCATCTACTTACTGTGGCAATGACAGGTCATGCAGGGGAAAGGGGTTCAACTACCGCAGCATGTAACAGTTGAATCGTTGTTGTCCTAATGCAGTAAAAGAGAGCAGGAGCGAGAGAGTGGGATTGTATTGGAATGAACAAGGGGTTTTTGCTTGCCTGGCACTTCTGAAGATAGCATTGAGTCTTCATCAGTGTCAACGATCACAACGTCGGAACAACGTCTACCGAGGGGGAACAACACCAGCAAATAGAGAAGAAACACGATCAATGCAATGCACAATATGATGCATGATCATTACATGGCAATATGATGTGATTTGGACTAATGCAACAGGAAGTCATTTTGGTTGAAGTGGAATTCAAAGCTAGATCAAATTCCAACTCCAAATCTATTATCAAATTTGTCCTAATCATGTTTCATCCTAAACAGTGAGGTTAACTTGCTCAAACATGCATGAAAACAGTACAGATGGATAGATTGGATTTTTCTGATCATTTTTCATATATAATTTATCTTATTTGGAGTTATAGATAATTTCCTATGATTTTTAGAAGTTTTGGGCATTTTCTGGAATTTCCTGGATTATTTTAATTTAGACTAAAACCAAAAAATGCATTACTGCGTCAGCATGACGACTGCACGACGTCAGCAGGTCAACAATGCCAGTCCAGGTCAAACCTGATGGCTGGGACCCACACGTCAGTGTCTCAGGGCTGCTTTGGGTGGATGACAGGTGGGCCCGGTCAATGCTGACTAGGCCATGGTCAGAGCTGACATGTGGGGTCCACGGCATTAGCACTAATCTAACAGAAAAATTAGACTAACCTAATTAGGCTCAGGGGCCCACATGGCAGTGGCTCAAGGGGGTGTTTAGAGTGGTCATTAGCTGCTAATGAGACTGCCACGTCAGCATCGCCGGAGCTCAACGCCGGCGACCTGGAAACGCGGCGGTGATGATCGGGACGGCGGCTCCGGCGACCAAATCGATGGCCGAGCCCATCTACGAGGAGCTGGGGCTCGTGCGCATCCAACGGTGGCAGGGGGAGGGCGCGAGGTGGCCGGAGTTGACGACGACGAGCACTTGGGCGGCGGCCGGAGATCGGGCGTCGGCGGAAACGACGCTACAGCGAACGGCAGGAGCATTGGGTGGGGGTTTTGGGCTTTTGGCATCGCGCTGAGCACGGTGGTATGCTCAGACGCGACGTGCGTGAGCTCTAGCCACGGCGGCGACGGGTTCTCGGGATCGACAGAGGCGACGGCTACGCGACGAAATCGAGCACGGGGAGAGAGAGGGGAGGCATAGGAGCTCACAGTGGAGAGGAAGAGGTGGTCAGCGAGCTCGGAGGTGACCGGAGTTCAATGAATCAGGCGATGGCGACCAGCGGGTCTGAGGTAGAAGACGAGCTCGAAGGCGTCTCTTCAAGGCGTCCAGGCTCATGGGACTGGGCGTAGCGGTGCGCCGCAGCGAGGCGGTGCTCGTGGGCTAGCTGGCTTGGCGTGGGAAGGTCGGTGGCCACGACGAATGGCGACGGTGCTGACGGCTCCGTTCGGTGGAGAGAGGAGCGGGAAAGAGGAGGGGACGAGGTCGGGGGAGAGTGAGAGAGGGTCGAGAGGGCTGCGTGGCGTCGCGGGAGGCGTCCAGGGCGACGAGGGGGCAACTAGGCAGGCAGGAGGTGGCCGGGCATGTGCCGGCGTGCATCGGCCACGCGCGCTGCCTATTGGCGCGGGGAGGAAGACGACAGGGAGCCGGGGAGGTGGGCTGGGCCAGCACAGGAGTTGGGCTGGCTGGGCTTCCAGGTAAGTTGAAGAGGTAACCTCTCTCTCTCTTTTATTTTTGTTTTCTATTTTCTGCTGTTTGTTTTGATTTGATCTAAATACCAAATCAATTTTAAACTTCATGAAAATAATTGTGTGAGCTAAGTGGTCTTATCCAAAGCCACACAACAATTTTCAGAATTATTGAACATATATTTCTTATATAATAAATATATATCCAATTCAAATAGTTATTGAATTTATTTCAAATGCCCAAAATAAATATTTCTGGGACTCCAAAAATATTGGTCTGAATTTTACCTCTTGCCAATATTTTTACGGAATAACATGAACATTTCCTTGGACTCATTTGAAAAATATTTTTAATGTTGATTATTTCTGAAGTGATTTCTGAGGGTTTCAACTAACCTCAATTCAACTTTCAGAATTTAGACATGATGCAAGATGATGTTGCAATGACAAGCAAGGCCAATTCTAGGGCTGTGACAACTCACCCCCACTAAACAAGAATTTCATCCCAAGATTCAAGACATGAGGTAAGAAGACAGAGGGGATACAAATCTAGCACGATCTTCATGATCCAAGTGCCCTCATCGAAGATGTTGATTCGTTCTACCACATGATCTTGACGTCTTGGCCTTCGAGATCTTTGTCCAACACGACACGAAGGAGAAAGGGAAACTCAAGAAGGATTGATCTTCTCGAAGATCGAACAACTCAGGGTCAACTCACGAAATGAGACGTAGGAATATCTGTTGAGCCAAGACATGAGACACTCATCGGGGTGATAGGAAATAGAAGGTGGTGGCTCGATTTGGTAGGAAACAATTCCACGCTCGATAACGACGTAGCGAGGAGTTGAGTTGCCATGATATCATAACGAGACATCTTAAGGAAGGTGACTCGCAGAATTATCCCCTTAAGTGGCAAAAAGAATTACTTTTGATACAAAGATCATTGAAACTCTTTATACCAGCCTAAGGCAATCACAATCGATCATTTGAAGGAGTCGGAAAAGGATGGCATACTCACACTAGAATGGATGATGTGGACTACCTTGTTGAAGACAACACAATGAGTGATTTTTGCTTATCATTGGAGATGGATGGACCCATGGTAAGCCCACTTTGAAGATAATCCTGAGTAGTAATTACCGAGAGGGCAACCCATGGTAGGATTGGCACAATGGGGTGCAAGCTGGGAACAAAATGCAAATGGTGGGAATGTTCCAACCATCATATCTGCCTGAGATTCAGATCTGGTTAGAAATAGGATACTTCAGACTCAACATGTCTGAAAAGAAGAGTTGCAACACAAATCGAGGAGATGATGTTGCGAGATTCTCGGGAGATGAACTACGAGAGCAAGCTCCAAAGCATGAGCGGGTTCTGCTACACACATGTGAACACGTTGTCTCAGACAAGCATGACCACATAGTAGTCTTACAATAAAACACTACCGAGTTCAGGTGAGGAACCATCATTGAAGATAACAAAGTCTTGTGCATGTCCGTCTGGGCCCTTCGGGAATAGCAGTTGAACTCCTTATCCTTGAACAAATCAATCAGTGGCTTTGTGTACTAGGAGATACATATGGAATGGAGGTAGCGAGCCTATCAAACCATAGCATCCTTCGCACGTGCATGACTGACTTGGGATAGTACCATAGGAAACAAAACAATCTTCCTCGAACTCACGGCGGCAACTTGCACCAAATGCACGTGAATCAGAGAAATTCACTTCTTTCACAAAAACATATACCTCATGAACGGAACACGAACGCAATGCTTACAAAAGTTTCCAACACTAGCTCAATGTTCAACATGAATCATGGAGGAGACAAGATGCCGCTGATGGGCTCAATGACAACTCATCGGAATTTCCATATCACTGGACTTCCACCATTATGTGAACAATGTGATAGTATTGGTCAGACCAAAGGATGTAATGGTGTATGCTCGAGGAGTCAAGCACGAGTAAGACAACATTACGAATATCGTTGGTACTGATTTGATTTGAGGATAACCCACACTCAAATCAAAGTTTTGACAAGACCACAGATCCAACAACCGATCACGAGGAACAATCGATGAAGATATCATCTTTCTTCAACTAACACACAAACACAAGGATATCCCTTTGGAATGAACTAAGTTGGGCTAGCTTTTATCTTCCAACTCTCCAAGTTGTTGTTTAGCTTAACCAACTAGCTCAGGGGTATCCAACACGGATTCTTGGGGAAAGAGTGGTTTATTGGTAAACCAACTTGATCACGAACTCACCATATCGGTCAGGTGATGACCTGGTGATACTTCCGAGAAGATATTCAGAAAATCACGAACCACCGATATGTTAATAAGCTCGAGAACAATCTTGCCTTTCAGAGCAAGAAGATAGGATCAAAAGAGCTAGGGATTAATAATCCTAACTCATTGACCGAAGTGTGCACCAGAAATATGGACTAGGTAGCACGATCAATCTTAGGATGATGATTTAATAACCAACACGCTAAGAATGAGAATATTGTCCATTAACTACCAGGCAACACGGTTGCTAGGAGTATTGATTTCACACATCATGGTTCACTTGCCGGCATTCCGGTTGCGACAACACGGGACCGAGGAATGAAAAATGATGGCAAGAAGTATCACTGCGTCAAGAATTCATAAGAGGTGGTGCAATACTCATGACATTCTTGACATAAAGATGGTAACACTCCAAGGTAGAACAAAGCAAAAGCTGGATTGGCATTTTGATCTGCGAAATACAACTACTTTGACCAGTCCAAGAAATGGATGAGGTGCTGGAGTTTGTTTCCCCTAGTCTTTCCAGAATAGAATGGCTTGACGGACCACAAGAATAATAGGCATCGATGAACACGAATGCACATCTATTCCTGACTATCAATTGATAGACTAGGGTCAGAATACAACTGAGGAGGGTCAACTCAAGGAACATATAACTTTCTGAGTTGTGGATGCATAGATTAGTATGTCGAACCAAGTTCAACATGTTTCTTCCGGATAATCCATGCAGAGAGGTAGGACTGGCAGAGTCACAATTATGAATGGAGAACTCCTCAAGAGTACTCTGATTGTGATCTTTTGGTTCAAATAACTTCTGCCATATTGGCTCATGGTATTGGAAGAACGATATACCACAGACCTCGAGGACTATCACAAGGTTACTAATATCTTAAGGGAACTAGCAAATACTAACAACATGAAGTAGGTGAATCTCGGGTTCAAAACCCAGGAGTAGAATACCTACTAACTAAATAACATCACAAGATGCTTTCGAGTGTGGTGGCCAGAATCATCACACTAGGAACACCAAACATGGCTAGATTACGAACTCTAAGATACCCTAGTGTTATAATAACAACTCCAACATATATGTCGAGGCAACGGAGTACCTCAACACACCGATTAGTGTGCTTAATCTGGCCCAAAAATACAACGGAACATGGAGGAAAGATTTGCAAGTGTATCAGACTATTTAGAAACCTGGGATCACTTGGACATCATAACGGCTGTAAATGCTCAAAATGATTTGAGACATCCTGCAAAATGGTGGCATAACCACTCAACATCACAATATCAAGGTTCTGAGGCCAGCTATGAACATATGGAAGTAGTAGGAACTGAACTGAGGCTTGAACTTAACAATCCTAGGCAACTACGGTTTAGTAACATATCATCCTGAGAGATAGAAGAGAAGCCTAGTCCTTAATCCCGTAGAAAAGATAAGATGACTCAGATCAGAAGGTCATGAGGATAAGGAGTAAAAAGAGCCTTACGTTCCCATCCACAATCAATTCCCTTATATAACTAAAGCATTTCTAGACACGACTTCGACCAGCTTGGCTTGGTAATCCTACAGGCAGTCAGGCTCTGATACCAAAGCTGTCAGGACCCCGATTCTAAGTCACACCGATCTAGCCGGTAACACCTCATATCACTTTGCGGCCTCACGCACGGTATCCCCACGGGTGTCGCCTTACCATGGCCCGGGGCTGTTTGCGCCTTTTGGCTCACGTATATGATAGTGTCGCTAGCATCCATATGACAGAGAACCCGGGCCGACATGACTATTCGTGAACCCAAAGTGGCACTAACTTACGAGGACATGCATACATGAATCAACATCGAGCATGTCGGTCAGCAGCGTGTGAATCCGGGCTGTAGCAACTAGGCTAACAGGACTCCGGGAACCCGGGCTGTAGCAGGCTAGGCAGGACTCCGGATGTCACCGCGTGACATTTCCCCGAAGGGACAGACACAGGAACGAAGTGAATCACATGCCGGACAGTCAAGTGTTCCGGAGCAGTAGTGCTGGGCTAGCAGGACTCCGGTGAACCGGGCTGTAGCGGACTACCATGGCTCATGGAAGCACAAGACTACATTTCCCCATAAGAGAGGCTACCAAGGATAAACAACTAGGTTGTCGGATCCCACACATACCAAGCATTTCAATCATACACACAATATGGTCGATATGTGTAAATACAACATGGCATCACAACATAATTCTATGACTCAAGTATTTATTCATCAGGCTCCGAGGAGGGAGATATTACAAACATGGGTCTCATGACCCAACATACAGAGCATACAAGCTACAAGCACATGCGCAAGCTTAACTTGTCTGAGTACAGACAACTACAAATGAAGAAGGCTGAGAAGCCTGACTATCTACAAGACCCTCCCAAGGGTACAAGATCATAGCCGAGGTAACGAGCTATACATCGAAGCCCACGTGGGACTACTAGCGAGACTGAAGTCTCTCTACAAAACATAAATTAAGAAAACGTGAGTACAAATGTACCCAACAAGACTTACATCAGAACTAACTACATATGCATCGGTATCATCAAAGGGGTGGTGGAGTTTAACTGCAGCAAGCTAGCTTTGACTCGGTGGCTATCCTGAACTACGACTGCAAATAACTCTTTTGAGGTGGCGCACACGAGTCCACATATTCATCATATCAATACTCCACTATCGATCTGCTCCCGTCTCCCTACGAGAAGGCCATCCATAGCACTCACGCTTATCTTGCGCATTTTAGAGTATCCACTTTCACTTGTCTATGAACTATGCAAGGGGTCCAAGTTTCCATATCCGAGGAATCCGGCTATTCGAATAGATAATGATAACCCTGCAGGGGTGTACTTCTTCACACACACTCTTGCCACTTACCACCATGTACACGTCGTGTATCTCGGCAACCTTCAAGCGGAAGCCTGGTGACGGAGTCGGCCATGACATGACTAACCACACAAGTCTCTAGTCCAGGTTTATCGCCTATTCGGGTTCCATCCGCAAGGAGATCCGGCCGGGGTGTCGCTCACGGCCCCAAACGATGTGAGCAGGGTTCCCAAGCCCACCATCCGGGTGCCACTTGGTACACCGGGCCACTATGCCTAGTCTGTCCCAAGCCCACCTGTACCGGGTGCCACTTGGTAGACTACTAACACTACCTACAAACACCAGAAACGAGTTGCAACTCCTGGACAGAGATCAGGTTGATTAATAAGTCGAGAGAGCTTGGAGCGCTCGGAGCCCAATGTGTGGTAGTAACTGTTCATGGATCACAAACACAGAACTCAGTTCCTGAGGACGGCTGCAATGAGACAACCCACCATGTACTCCTACATGGCCTCTCACCGCTACCTTTACCAAATCGTGTTCACACACTTAGCTCTCAACGGTAGGACATGTTCACCACGTTCCAATTCATTCCCGATGAATCAGACCTGACTCAACTCTAAGCAGTAGCAGGCATAACAACAAGCATGAATGAGTAGGCACATCAGGGCTCAAACAACTCCTGCTCATGCTAGTGGGTTTCATCTACTTACTGTGGCAATGACAGGTCATGCAGGGGAAAGGGGTTCAACTACCGCAGCATGTAACAGTTGAATCGTTGTTGTCCTAATGCAGTAAAAGAGAGCAGGAGCGAGAGAGTGGGATTGTATTGGAATGAACAAGGGGTTTTTGCTTGCCTGGCACTTCTGAAGATAGCATTGAGTCTTCATCAGTGTCAACGATCACAACGTCGGAACAACGTCTACCGAGGGGGAACAACACCAGCAAATAGAGAAGAAACACGATCAATGCAATGCACAATATGATGCATGATCATTACATGGCAATATGATGTGATTTGGACTAATGCAACAGGAAGTCATTTTGGTTGAAGTGGAATTCAAAGCTAGATCAAATTCCAACTCCAAATCTATTATCAAATTTGTCCTAATCATGTTTCATCCTAAACAGTGAGGTTAACTTGCTCAAACATGCATGAAAACAGTACAGATGGATAGATTGGATTTTTCTGATCATTTTTCATATATAATTTATCTTATTTGGAGTTATAGATAATTTCCTATGATTTTTAGAAGTTTTGGGCATTTTCTGGAATTTCCTGGATTATTTTAATTTAGACTAAAACCAAAAAATGCATTACTGCGTCAGCATGACGACTGCACGACGTCAGCAGGTCAACAATGCCAGTCCAGGTCAAACCTGATGGCTGGGACCCACACGTCAGTGTCTCAGGGCTGCTTTGGGTGGATGACAGGTGGGCCCGATCAACACTGACTAGGCCATGGTCAGAGCTGACACGTGGGGTCCACGACATTAGCACTAATCTAACAGAAAAATTAGACTAACCTAATTAGGCTCAGGGGCCCACATGGCAGTGGCTCAAGGGGGTGTTTAGAGTGGTCATTAGCAGCTAATGAGACTGCCACGTCAGCATCACCGGAGCTCAACACCGGTGACCTGGAAACGCGGCGGTGATGATCGGGACGGCGGCTCCGGCGACCAAATCGATGGCCGAGCCCATCTACGAGGAGCTGGGGCTCGTGCGCATCCAACGGTGGCAGGGGGAGGGCACGAGGTGGCCAGAGTTGACGATGGCGAGCACTTGGGCGGCGGGCGGAGATCGGGCGTCGGCGGAAACGACGCTACAACGAACAGCAGGAGCAGTGGGTGGGGGGTTTTGGGCTTTTGGCATCGCGCTGAGCACAGTGGTATGCTCAGACGCGACGTGTGTGAGCTCTAGCCACGGCGACGACACGGCCGACGGCGACGAGTTCTCGGGATCGACAGAGGCGACAGCTACGCGACGAAACCGAGCACGAGGAGAGAGAGGGGAGGCGTAGGAGCTCACAGTGGAGAGGAAGAGGTGGTCAGCGAGCTCGGAGGTGACCGGAGTTCAATGAATTGGGCGACGGCGACCGGCGGGTCCGAGGTAGGAGACGAGCTCGAAGGCGTCTCTTCAAGGCGGCCGGGCTCGTGGGACTGGGCGTAGAGGTGCGCCGCAGCGAGGCGGTGCTCGTGGGCTAGCTGGCTTGGCGTGGGAAGGTCGGTGGCCACGACGAATGGCGACGGTGGCGACGGCTCCGTTCGGTGGAGAGAGGAGCGGGACAGAGGAGGGGACGAGGTCGGGGGAGAGTGAGAGAGGGTCGAGAGGGTTGCGTGGCGTCGCGGGAGGCGTCCAGGGCGACGAGGGGGCAGCTAGGTAGGCAGGAGGTGGCCGGGTGCGTGTCGGCATGCGTCGGCCACGCGCACTGCCTATTGGCGCGGGGAGGAAGACGACAGGGAGCCGGGGAGGTGGGTTGGGCCAACACAGGAGTTGGGCTGGCTGGGCTGCCAGGTAAGTTGCACAGGTAACCTCTCTCTCTCTCTTTTATTTTTGTTTTCTATTTTCTGCTGTTTGTTTTGATTTGATTAAATACCAAATCAATTTTAAACTTCATAAAAATAATTGTGTGAGCTAAGTGGTCTTATCCAAAGCCACACAACAATTTTCAGAATTATTGAACATATATTTCTTATATAATAAATATATATCCAATTCAAATAGTTAGTGAATTAATTTCAAATGCCCAAAATAAATATTTCTGGGACTCCAAAAATATTGGTTTGAATTTTACCTCCTGCCAATATTTTTAGAGAATAACAGGAACATTTCTTGGACTCACTTGAAAAGATTTTTAATGTTGATTATTTCTGAAGTGATTTCTGAGGGTTTCAACTAACCTCAATTCAACTTTCAGAATTTAGACATGATGCAAGATGATGATGCAATGACAAGCAAGGCCAATTCTAGGGCTGGGACACTATCACACTATATATTTGTAATATCTGTGCATCGCCCATCAGGCTGCCAACCTGTAAAATTACCATCTTATCTTATCTGTCTAGGCAATGCTCAGTGTCTACGCACTCATATTTTAATATGTTGGCTGCGGTATTTACTCTTGTCCTTTGCTACAAAAAGGATTGGACCATCTTACTGTAATTTATTTACTTTTATTACTTGTTACTCGTTACAAATTATCTTATCACAAAACTATCTGTTACCGATAATTTCAGTGATTGCAGAGAATACCTTACTGAAAACTGCTTATCATTTCCTTCTGCTCCTCGTTAGGTTCGATACTCTTACTTATCGAAAGGACTACGATAGATTCCCTATATTTATGGGTCATCACGTGCTTTCTTCTCTCTCCTATGGAGCAAGCGTTTTGGATGGGTGGCATGTAGATTGCTGATGTGTGGTTTGTGAAGAGATAATGTTTTGCATAGTGAAACAAGAGAATGAGCCGAGCGAGGCTTAGGACTGACTCATCACGCGTGACGCGCAAGAGCGAGTAGCCGAGCGTTTCACCGGTCTGTCGATTTTAAGCGTTTCCCTTTTTTTACAACACATACATTGAAGAGTCGAGGAGGGAGAAAGTCAGCCATGTAGAAAAATAAAACTTTAGTAGTTGGGGGAGGGGTGACGGATGTGGTGTGCGGCCCATGTGCTTGAGAAGAAAAGAAAAGATTGAACGCTAGGGTCAGGCTCACGTGCTAGCGATTGATCGACCGAGAAAGGCTTGACAAAAGTGAAACTCGATCGATCCAGAAAGGCTTGACGAAATACGGTGTAACACGGGGCACCCTATATCTCGCCTTCAGCGAGTCCATGGGCACCCCTATACCTCTTTGTCTATTTTTTTTACGTTTTCTGTTTTTCATTGTTTTACTTTCTTGTTGTACTTTTGTTTATAATTTGAAATACTCTAAATATATTACAAGAACACTCTACAAAAAAATTTAAAAAATGTTGAACGAGTATATAAAAATGGTTATAAAGTATTTGAAAAAAAATGTTGAACATGTATTTGAAAAATGTTAATCAAGCATTTGGGAAAAGTTAAATGTGTATAAAAAATGTTGAAAATGTATTAAAATGATGAATTGTTTTATCATGTATATAAAAATGTTAATCAAGCATTTAAAAAAATTGAACAAGTGTTTGGAAAATGTTAATAATCAAGCATTTGTAAAATGTTAAATGTTATAGAAAAAATGTTGACAATGTATTAAAAAATGTTACTCCCTCCGATCCATATTACTTGTCGTTGAAATGGATGTATCTAGACGTATTTTAGTGCTAGATACATCCGTTTGAGTGACAAGTAATATGGATCGGAGGGAGTAATCTTTTCATTGGAAAACTATTAATCAAGCATTTAAAAAATTTATATAAAAATGTTGATTAAGTATTCTATGTTAATCAAACATTTAGAAATATTAGAAATGTGAATAGAATTTTTTTTGACCATATGTTACAAAATATGATAAATGTGTTTTGCAGAACTGTTGTTGACATATACAAAAAATGTAGAATGAAACCAAAAGAAACAAAAGAAACAAAAATTGAAAATAAACCAAAAAAAGAAAATAATAAAATAAAATCATAGAAGAAAATGCAAAAAAATAATAAAAAAAGAAAAAGAATAAATAAGAGAAAACCTGAGAAAACCGGCTGGAATTGCCTGAGGCCTTGTTTGGTTCCTTGATATTTGAAGGGGTTTAGAGGGGATTGAGAGTGATTAAACCCCCTACAAGTAAAAATCCACCTCAATCCCTTTCAATCCTCCCTAATCCCCTTGTAGGAGGGATTAACCGAACAAGCTCTCAATAAGGACACTCCCATACTACTAGGCATGAACGAGAAGCGGGCGGAGTGGCTAGCAACGCCGGACTTCTCCCTGGAGGTATTGAGATCGATACCTTTATGTCCAAAAAAATTAAAAATTCAATAGGCTTGGTTAGCTTAAAGGAAAAGAAAAAGAAAACAAGTTTGGTCGGAAAATGGTAGATGAGGAGGGCGACGCGGGTTGGGCCGGGCCACGTCTGTGCTCATCTTCTTAAAGCCTTGTTCGTTTAATCCCACCCCCGCCGGGACGGGAGGGGTTTTGGCCTGAACCCCGTTGTTTTTACCCTCGCCGGGGCTGAATCCCCGCGTAGCTTACATGCGTGTTCGGTTAAACACGACCGAGTTTATATCCCATCCAATCCCACCCCAAACCGCAGGGATTTCACCGGGTTTTGACCCACGTCCCCCGCCGCGTAGAAGAAAACCTTGTCTCGTCTTCTCGAAAGAAAAAGTAGGAGAGGGCGGGGGCGGCGGCGCCGATGCCGGCAGGGAAGGACTGGGCGACTGCTAGGGGCCGGAGCGGACGATCTCTCATTTCCACTGAAGGCCATCTGCTGCGTCATCCTTCTACCTCCCCCCTGCTCCCCCACACCCCACCCCCAAGTTAGCAATAGATCTCCCAGTGCGAGCTCGGTGGCCACGGCAGGCAACTTCGGTGTCCCTCCGCAAGGTTTCACGCCGGCAAGATCTTCTTCCCTTTTGATTTATAGGGATTCACATCACCTTTTCCGCTGGTGATTGAGGGGATTAACCGAGCAGCAATGAAAGAAAGGGTTGAGAGGAAATTCCGGGGATTAATCACGACAGGGTTTGGGTGACAGGGTGGGGGTCACCCAATCCCTAGGTGGATCAAATCCACTAGAGGATTAAATCTTTTGCAACCGAACAAAGCCTAACGGAACCCCGTGTTCGAGGCCGAATTGGAGCCCTAGGCCAACCAAGACGACACCGACTAGGAGGGCTGGCCTCCGCCGCCCCTATAAGATGGAAGACGCGGTGCCGTCCCCTCCCCAAATCTCAATCGCCTCGAGTCGGAAGCTAGGGTAACAAATCCATCAAAAATCCCCAAATCGCTTAGATCGAGAGATGGCGACTGCGCCCGCGCGTCTTGATGGGAACAAAGGGTCCTGCAAGAAGGACGAGGAGGTAGTGACCAAGCTTGTGGTGCTTTCCGAGGTACAGCTCAACTCCGCGGCTTGTGGTGCCCATGTCAAGTCGAAGGTGGCTCTTCCGGCGAAGAACACCATGTCGAGCGAGTGGGTCAACCACATCCTGCGCTGGAAGAAGCCTCCCACCGCCAACCGAAAGGGCGCGACCACTGACGAGTTGCATGATGATCTTGTCGATTTCCAGCAGAGGCTCCAGGAGGAGCTGGATGACAAGGGCTACGTTGAGGTCCCCGACGACCACGAGGAGAGGATCACACGAGCCAACGATAACGTGTACGCGCAGGCGTACTTTGAGATGTATGGCTCCTATCCTCCGCCTGAGCTCTGCTCAGCCTGAACTCGCCACGGGGCCTTGTTGTTTTACCATCTATCTATCTACTCCTAGGACTATCACACTTTGTAGACTCAGTCGATTGAGACTTCAGTCGGCTGATGTCAGCGTATAATTTTTCTGTGTTGGATTGTAGTATATACTAGATAATGCTCCACACGTTGTTATAGAAATGTTTGCAATATTTCAATAAGATTTTGATTATATAGAACATGAATTCTTGAAACAATAGTTTCTGAAAGTATATAAGAATTAAATATAAATAGCATAATAAAATGGAATTTTACATACATGCATGTTGTAGTGGATTTTTAATATGCATAGTTGCATGTTGAGGTGGGCATTTTTTTATGCATATTGAATGATGAAGTGGTATGCTTGCATATTGAGAGAAATATTTTAGTGGGGGCTAGCTATTTAGATAGAAGATTAGCCTGCGTACAATTATGTTAGGTAAGTCGCTATCGTACCTTTCCAGACTCGAGCACATGGGCCTGCAAATCAGCCCATTGGTTCCTTCACGTCACGTGATGTGTTCCTTTCTCTCTTTGTGTATCTCTTTTGCTTCTCTTTTATTCTCATCATTTTTTTAAATAGATTTGAATTGTATAAAAAATATTATGCAAAGAAGTAAAATATCAAAACAGGAAAGAAAAAAGAACGCAAAAATAATTTCGTGCTCTTCGTACCATCTTGCTCTCTCTTTGTTTTTCTTATCATTCTTAAAAAAACAATTTGTATTGTAAAAGAGATCTTTCATGTTATAGAAATAAAACTAAAAACCAAATGAAAATGAAAAATAAAGACAAAAATGAAACAAAAAACTATATGAAATGAAACTATAAAAAATAAAATTAAAAACAAAAAACAAAAAATAAAACCGAAGAAGAAAAAAGGAAATGCACCCCACTCACCCACACACACATAAAAACACAGAGTTGTTGTTGTATTGAAGACATGTAGTTGCACTTGGTGTCGACATATGGAGCGTAGTGGAGGACATGCAACTCCTTCGGACAAAAACACTGCTAAGTTACAGGCACATTGAAGATATGCACATGCAATCGGGGGTGACACTTGAAGCCCCCGAATAAAAAAACCACTAAGTTACAATCATGTTGAAGACAATGTAGTTGCAGTCGGGGGCGACACTTGTATTTGCATGTCTAGTGGCAGACATGCAACTTTTCCGGACAAAAAACGCTGCTAAGTTGCAGTCACATTGAATACATGCAGTTGTAGTCGGGGCAACACTTGTAGTTGCATGTGTAGAGACAGACATGCAACTCCCTCCCACCGCTAAGTTGCAGTCGCGTTGAAGACATGCAGTTGCAGTCGGGGGAGGCACTTGCAGTTGCGGTCGGGTCTACACTTGCATCTACATGTCTAGTGGCAGACATGCAACTCACTCCTGGAAAAAACAAAGCTAAGTTGCAATCGTGTTGAAGACATGAAGTTGCAATCAAGGGTGACACCTGCAGTTGCATGCCTAGTAGCAGACATGCAATTTCCCTCCTCACCCCCGGACAGAAAACATGACTAAGTTGTAGTCGAGTTGAAGGCATGGAGTTGCAGTCACAGGGCAAAATTTGCAGTTGCGTGCATAATGACAGGCATGCAACTACCCCACTCCCCCGACAAAATGTAACAGGATTACAATCGCATTCAAGACATGTGGTTGCAGATCGGTGGTGACACTTGTAGTTGCATGTCTAGTGGCGGATATGCAACTCCCCGTCCCCGACAAAACACCATTGAGTTGCAGTCGCGTTGAAGAGATGCAGTTGCATTCGTGGGCGACACTTGCAGTTGCGGGCCTAGTGACGGACATGCTACTGCCCTCACTCCCCCACAAAACATAACAGAGTTGCAATCTCATTCAAGACATGCAATTGTAAATCGAAGGAGACACTTGTAGTTGCATGTCTAGTGACAGACATGCAAATGCCCGTCCTTGACAAAAGACAACCAAGTTGCAGTCGCGTTGAAGACATGTAGTTGCAGTCAGTGAGTGGACATGCAACTAGAAGATGGACATTTAGAAATCGTCTTGAGAAGATACAAAATTTAAAAGGAAATACAAAATGCCATCAAGAGCCATCCCTAGGCGGCACGCCGCGTGCACACATTATCGAGTAGTCTTATTTAAATTTTAAAAATAATACATAATAAATATATAAGAAAACAATGTATAAAAAGTAGAGTTGCAAAAAACAAACAAATAAGATACAAGAAAAACATGTATCATAGATTAGTTGCATTTTCATAAATTTTTAAAAAATAATAAAAATACAGGATGACGTTCTAATATAGTTAGTTGCAGAACAAGTTACGTGTTGTTCAAATATATCAAAAATTATGCTGTGAAAAATTGAAAAGAACAAAGAAAATACCACATAAAAAAACAATATCAGAGATGCCCCTGTGAACTACCAATTGCTATGTTTTTTCCTCCTTATATTAATTCATAAAGAAAAACCTTATTTTTTAGTAACTATTCACACTCTTATAGAGGAGAGTAAACATCTACGTAGGAGGATCCAAAAAATTATGTGGATAAACTTTGAGAAAAAAAGAAATAAATAAAAGGAAGACATCATGCCGCAACCTACAACCCACATAAGAAAAGCCCAGGATGGGTGGACACCGACCACAACCGATGGCCCACTGTCTGCTACTATGCAGGGCACGAGCGAACATAGACAATAACACACAGGTAATTGGATTGGCGATCCTAAAAAAAGGTAATTGGATTGGCTAACCTCGTCGACTGAGACTTCGCTAAGTCTCAGTCGACTGAGATTTAGCACAGCCGTTTGTAATATCTGTGCACCGCCAATCAGGCCGCCAACCTTTGAAATTACCATCTTATCTTATCTGTCTAGGCAGTGCTCAGTGTCTAATGCACTCATATTTTAATATGTTGGCTGCGGTATTTACTCTTGTACTGCCATCGAATTCTTGCTAATTTTGTTGCCCGTGCTTGCTATCTAAATACAGATTATTTGCCCTGTTGTATTCTTTTTTTTGATTTGCAACTCCATTGGAATTGTTGACATGGATTTTGACCGAGATAAATAAATGTATAAAATATAAATTCAAAACAACAAAAATAAAACGTTCGATAATGAAAAGAATTAATTTAAAGAAATCAATCAACAACTCAATCAACCAAGACATCGATGACTGGCAGCTCCGACTTTGTTGATGTACATTGCAAGAGAAAGTTGCAAGTCTCGCAACGACTTAGTCCATCGCGATCTCCGAAGAGCACCGTCCGCTGAAACCGCCCTCATGGAATCATCGTTGTCGCGGGGGCCCCGCCGCGCGCAGCTCTGACTTC